>NC_134690.1:300150537-300450537 GCF_050947455.1 Rhinoderma darwinii | reverse complement strand
GGACCTTTCAGAGCTCCGTAGGAACGTCTTAGGTGAGTTAATTTTTTTTATATATTTTTTGTTGTTCGCCGGGTGCTGATGCAGCACCAGTGCGGCGGCTACAAAAATTACATGCAGTGACAGGGTGGGGGAGGGAAAAGTTGGTTGCCGAAACGGGGTGAATGTAGTGTAATGTAGTGTAGTTGACATTCACGGTAAGTTCGTCTCAATCGGGCTTACCATGCCCGCTTGAGACGAACATTCTCCCGATGTTGCTAGAACTACAGTATCTAGCAACGTCGGGAGCGCGCACACTGCAGAGCAGAGCGGCTTGATTAACATCGAGCCGCTCACGCCCCTTTTTAGAAAAGATAACCAGCACTTACTGAGTTATCAAGTGTAAAAAAAAAGGTACTTAGTGAATTAATTTTTTAACAGAAAATGTTTTAAAATTCATTTCCTGCTTAGAATGTCAAAAAAAAATTTTTTTTAGTCAACTTGGGAATAACCCTTTAAAGCCCAAACTAGGCTCGGTCCTTAAGGGGTTAAACACTCCTACAACCTTTTAGCCATCTTTTCCCCCAACACAGATGCACCATCCCCATATAGGTGCCCATCCCTACCATAGAGTCTGTAGCCAACAGAGAAATAGACCCAGTTCTCCAAGAACCTAAACCCCTCCTTCCTACACCATACTTTAGTCACTCATTTACCTCCCTAATCTCTTGCTGTCTCTCTGGTGTGGCATGTAGTACAGGCAGTAAAATACTACATTTGAGGTCCTTGCCCAGAGCTTATTACCCAAGTCACTGAAATCATGTTTTAGGACCTTCCACCTACCTCTAACTTTGTTAATTGTGCCAATGTGCACCATGACCACTGGGTCTTCACCAGTCCCTCTGGTCAATCTGTCAACCCAATCCATGATATGCCGAACTCGAGCACCCAGAAGACAGCTAACTGTTCGGTTTTCCCGCAATATCCTATCTGTTCCCCTTATGATAGAATCTCCCACTACCAGGACCTGTTTAGCCTTTCCTATGCTCCCATTCCCCGCCTTACTGGATCAGGCATTCCCCTTGTTGCTTGGAGGTGTCTAGCTGCAGCAGTGCTACTCCTGACCTGATGCCCCCCTGAGGGTATGTTCACACGCTAGCTGGCTTTTACGGCTGAAATGACAGCCTGTTTTCAGAAGAAAACAGCTGCGTCGTTTCAGCCGTAAATGCTCCTCCTCGTAATATACGAGGCGTCTGTGACGCTCGTATATCTTGAGCTGCTCTTCATTGAGTTCAATGAAGAA
Source organism: Rhinoderma darwinii (assembly GCF_050947455.1). Taxonomy (NCBI): domain Eukaryota; kingdom Metazoa; phylum Chordata; class Amphibia; order Anura; family Rhinodermatidae; genus Rhinoderma; species Rhinoderma darwinii. Next base: position 300,449,258 of record NC_134690.1, on the reverse strand, counting down.
CGGCTCAAATTACGTTGCAAAGAAGTGCCCTGCACTTCTTTGCCGAGGCAGTCAATTTACGCGTCGTCGTTTGACACCTGTCAAACGACGACGCGTAAATTACAGGTCATCTGCACAATACGTCGGCAAACCCATTCAAATGAATGGGCAGATGTTTGCCAACGTATTGTAGCCCTATTTTCAGACGTAAAACAAGGCATAATACGCCTAGTTTACGTCTGAAAATAGGTTGTGTGAACCCAGCCTTATAGTGAGTTGTGTTTAGTAACAGTCTGCAGGTAATTTTTAATCTGGTATAGTAGTATGATTAACCCCTTAGTGACCACTAATACGCCTTTTTACGGCGGTCACTAAGGTGCCTTAGGCTAGGCCGCCACCTTTTCACGGCGGCCCAGTCTAAACCCTGCACTGGTGTCTGATGACAGCCGGGCTCCTGCTCCACCGGCCACTATCGAAGTTTACTTCGATCGCGGCAGTTAACTCGTTGAATGCGGCAGTCATTACTGACTGCGGCATTTAAGCCATTTGCAGAGGGAGTGAGCTCCCTCTGTCATCCATCGGTGACCCGCAAATGGGATGGCACCAACCCTGACATGCGATTTTGCACAGCCTTCGTCTAGGGGTGGCGTCATCTACTAACAAGACAAAATATATCATACATCAGCCAATCAAGGGTACTTGCCAACCTTGCCACCAATCTAAAATTTGCATGGCATCATGGGCCGCAATGCTGGCCATCACCCTGTTTCGGTCTGCCACGTCTCCCAGCGTCACTAACATGATGACAACATCACGCCGTGACGTGACATTCAGATCTCGTGACGCCAAGACGCAGTTACCTGGATACAGAATCTGAGTCAGTGGTGTGTGTAGGCGCATGCACACATTTTTAATTATTGGCAAAGACAAACGCTGATGAAATCACAGCAAATAAGACAGTTATATTGCATTGGACTGTACAAGAACCTCAGTACAATTTGTAAACTACTACAGTATTAATTATAGTGGGTTACTTAAATATATTGAGATGTCTGTGGATCTTTCATAAGAAGGAGTATTTCTAAAGATGTATATACAAATAAAGACAAATAAATAATAGGTGCCAAAGGGTGTATAGCCGCAGCATTGTGTATGATACATTATACATTAATATGTATAGCAAAAATCTGGCAAATATTTTTATTCAAAATGTATTATAGTACCAAGTAACAAAAAGGGTACCCCAAAATAGTATATGCATGGCCTACGGATGGATATATGTACATTGATTGCACAGACGAAGGAATAAATGGTGCTGGAGAGATAGATATCTAAATGAAAGAACACAAAAAATCGTGTAAAACGAGGCCTACTAGGCTAAATAATGGTGAAACAGACAGGTATAAATAACGCAGACATAAGTGGTGGCTGGAAGAAGTCGTCATGGCTGTCTGGTACAGAGGGAGAAGAAAAGGGAAAGTAAATAACTCTAAGGGTATGTGCACACGGTGAGAGGCTTTTACGGCTGAAATGACAGACTGTTTTCATGAGAAAACAGCTGCCTCGTTTCAGCCGTAAAAGCTCCTCCTCGTATTATGCGAGGCGTCTGTGACGCTCGTAAATCTTGAGCTGCTCTTCATTGAGTTCAATGAAGAATGGCTCAAATTACGTTGCAAAGAAGTGCCCTGCCCTTCTTTGCCGAGGCAGTCAATTTACGCGTCGTCGTTTGACAGCTGTCAAATGACGACGCGTAAATGACAGGTCGTCTGCACAGTACGTCGGCAAACCCATTCAAATGAATGGGCAGATGTTTGCCGACGTATTGTAGCCCTATTTTTAGGCGTAAAACGATGCATAATACCCCTCATTTACGCCTGAAAATAGGTCGTGTGAACCCAGCCTAATATGAGAAACCGTCACGTCTGAGTCACTGGATGTAACTGTACTGTAATCACTTATATGGTCTGCAGAGAGCCTGTGGAGAACTAGTATCTAACACTATATGGAAACAATATGGTGGTAATATTAGTCTTTGTACAGTGGCTTTATTCAGTAACAGTATGGGGGTATTATTCAGTCACTGTGGTTACGGTGTGGCGGTATTATTCAGTAACAGTATGGCGGTATTATCAGTCACTATGTGGTTATGGTGTGGCAGTATTATTCAGTCACTATGTGGTTATGGTGTGGAGGCATTATTCAGTAACAGTATGGTGGTATTGTTCAGTCACTATGTGGCCCTGGTGGGGCAGTACTATTCAGTACCTGTACGGTGGTATTATTTACTCGCTATGTGGTTATGGTCTGGTGGTATTATTCAGTAACAGTATGTGGTATTATTCAGTCACTATGTCATTACAGTGTGGCGGTATTATTTGGACCTTGTATAGAGTTATTATTGGTAATATTAGTCTTATAATAGTGAGTTGTGTTCAGTAACAGTATGCAGGTAATATTTAATCTGTTATAGCGGTAAGATTAAATTACTATATATGTATATATAATACATAATTTGTGTGTGTGTGTGTGTGTGTGTGTGTGAGAGGGGGGCATATGTTTTGGGGCTTGCAACACTCCTGCAAATTCTAAAAATCAGTGCTGCAGCTTTCTGTAACACAGATTTCTGATACAATAATTCTGATACAATAATTCAGCATTTGATGTGACACTTTTATTTTGACCAGTGCCAAATTTTGTCTAAAACCTGTCCTGCTCTGGCCACTCGGGAGGATACCGCTTCAAGGGTAGTGCTCAGGAGAAGCATTCTTGTCACTTTTTAAAGGGGTTTTTCAACGAGGAACATTTATGACATATCCACAAGATATGTCATAAATGTCAGATAGATGTGGGTCCCACCTCTGGGACCCACACCTATCTCTAGAACAGGGCCCCCTCGTGGGAAAACCCCTTTAATTCCGGCTTCTGGCCTACATTGATCCGCCAACACCTTTTGCATCCACAGTACCACCAGCTGCTAATGACCCATTGCAAGAGGGTTAAACTGTTCTCTCCTCGGAGAAAAGTTCCAGTTGATTGTATCAGAGATGTGCTTTTACTCAAGTCCGAAGGATCATCTACATCACAATTAGACCGAGTAATTTCCCTGGCCTAAACTTGAATGATGAGATCTCCTTAAGTCTGACTTGTTCATCCTCCAAGGAAGGAGTGCTGTTTTCTGAGGCTTTCATCGACTCAGGAGCTGCAGGGAACTTCCTGGACTATAATATGGCCCAAAAGTTGCAGCTCTCTTTGTTAACTCTGGGCCAACCACTCCGTCTAATGCCTGTAAACAGCTCTCCAATTCAAAGTCTTATATGATGCTGCACCTCACCTGTACAGATGCAGGTCGGTTCATTATATCATGAGAAAGTCACCCTTCTGGTCTGCCATCTGCCTCCCATTTAGTCTTGTTGGGCTTGCTTTGACTCCTTCTGACCATCCTGATTTTAAATGGACAACTGGGTGGCTTCTCTGTTTTCAAGTTGTTTACAAGTTGTCGCTCCCTCTGTTTTTCTGTCCCTCCTCTCGTTGGGTCTTCTCTTGGACTTCCTTCACTTTGTCCCTTGTCTGCTCAAGGTTTAATGATGGATCCAGACAAAGTATCTACCATGACTCGCTGGCCTCATCCTACAAGGTCTAAAAGCACTGCAAAGCTTTCTTGGAATTGTTAACACCTTCCTGACATCCGCCGTATATATACGGTGGAGGTCAGGTGGGTGAGTAAGGGGCGGGCTCACAAGCTGAGCTCCCTCCATAAATTCAGCATGTCGGCTGCTTGAAACAGTAGCAACTTAAATGTAACAAATTGGATTCTCATAGTTTTACCCCTTAAATGCTGCAGTCAAAAGTGGCTGCAGCATCTAAGCCATTAGTAACAAGGGGGCAGCCCCCTGTGACTTTACTTTGCCCCCCCTGCGACGCAATTGCGGGGTACTGATGGTCGTCATGGCAGTCTAGGGGCCTAATGAGGGCCCCCTAGGTCTGCCATCTTTGTACGCCTATTAAGTTCTGCTGGAGGCAGCATATTGTGCAAGCGATCCAATGATCGCTGGTTCAAGTACACTAGGGGGATTAAAAAAAAATAATAACATTTTTTTTTAAATATGCACCTCAACCCACATGATACATAGGTTTTATTTGCTGTTGTACATTGCCGATAATCTTGAACCAGTAGGACTTTTTACATCCAACTCTGTTGCATTATGTCTTACAAGTATTGATCTTGTTTTGTTGATTTTTTCTTTTTGACTACTAGTTCTGTTCCCTGATAAACCTGCCAATTTTCAGGGAAATTGTTGGAATGCAGTTTATTATGTCTATCGTTTTAAGTCAATCAAAGCCACCCCTCTGGAAATACTAGTGCTATGTTTTTCTATGAGTAAATATTTTTGCTGGGTATTGTTTTTTCTTCATTTGTGCCTACCCATTGTTGTGCACAGTTTGAAGTTTTTGCTTTTTCTATTTGCCTATCAAGGTCCCACCTCCGTACTAGATATCTACTATAAACAATTGGCTAGGCCATTAATAGGGTATCTAGGATACAGGTTGGAGTCGTCCCTTGAATAGGGGCGCTACTCGGACTAGGAAGGGTGACCCGATAGGGTATACCAGGGTGGGTTGTTTTTCTTGTTCTCTCTTAATGTACAAAAGGGAAAAAAAAAAAACACACCCTTATTATTTGGAGGGATAATAACTTTCCCTTTTTTATGCCAATATAATAAAGGTTTGGGCACTGCACAGGATAGGTCATCAGTATATGATCGGTGGGGTTTTTACATTTGGACCCCACACCGATCAGCTGCTCTGGCTGATCCGGGCATCAGATTTCCACGCTGGAAGCCAGATGCGTAGCTAGGTTCCCCAGCACCCAGGGGAAAGATTCAGTTTGCCCCCCCCCCCCCAAACTCCTTTCCTGTCATCTGCTTCCCCCTCGCCATGTTTCATTTCTCTATTAATCAATGAGGTAAAAAAAAAAAAAACTTTTTTTTTTATGTAACTTGAGAATGAGACCGTTTGTACATTTATAGGTATATATGGTAGTTAACATAACAATAGATTAACCCCTACCCGCACGAGGACGTAACTGTCCGTCGCTGCGGGAGGTTACTTCCCGCACGAGGACGTACAGTTACTGAATCGTTCCCGGTGTACACAGCCGGTACACAGCCCTGACAGCTAACACTCCCGAGTCACCGGCAACGGACCCCGATTAGCGGTCCGATGCCGGCGATCGATGTGGTCGGTGGATTTGTAAAGATCCACCGATCACATTGCTATAACAGTAAAAAGTTTTTAAAACCGTTCCCGGGACTCGTAGCTACAAAGCTCCACCTACCTCCCCCCATGTGACCGGCAATGGACTGCTGTTATTGGTCCATTGCCGGCGAGAGCTGTTCAGACCCACGAATCTCAGTGCACTTTTAGCCAGGAAGGGGTTAAAAATGCCCCCACCCGACAGCTAACACATGTCAGTAACCGGCAACGGACCCGTAAAAGCGGTCCAATGCCAGCGATTGATGTGATAGGTGGATCTGTACAGATCTGTACAGAGACACCCATCCTCCCTAAAAGTTAGGAAAAGTTTTGAAAAGTTTTCAAAACTGTTCCTGTACTCCCACCATCACTCCCCCATGTCCCTCCCCCTCCCCCATGTCCCATGTGACCGGCAATGGACTGCTGCTATTGGTCCATTGCCGGCGAGAGCTGTGATTGGAGGGTCTGTTCAGACCCACCAATCACAGTGCATTTTGTTGCAGGGCGGTTGAAAAATACAGGATACAGGCTCTGATCTCTTAGTTGGTGTTTAGTAGTTGGAGAGATCAGAGCCTGTATCGTGTAGTCAGTGAAAATAGAGAATAACCCCTAATTTTAACTTCCCCTGTTCCCCACCGCCTCCCAGTGTATAAGGGAGATATTTTTTCTCTTTTTTGATCACAAATAATAATTTGATTTAGTTCGTAGGTAGTTGCTCGTCTACGTCAATTCGTCGTGTCAGTTAGTCAGTGTCAGTCAGTGTCCGTTGTCAGTTAGTCTGCGTCAATCCGTTGTCAGCTTCAATCCATTACTGTCAGTCGCGTCACTTGTCAGTGTCAGTTAGTCAGCGTCAATCCATTACTGTCAGTTGCGTCAATTGTCAATAAGTGTCAGTTAGTCAGTGTCAGTCAGTGTCCGTTGTCAGTTAGTCTGCGTCAATCCATTTTCAGCGTCAATCCATTACTGTCAGTCGCATCACTTGTCAGTAAGTGTCAGTCAGTTAGTCAGCGTCAATCCATTACTGTCAGTCGCGTGTGTGTGTATATATATATATATATATATATATATATATACACGCACACACACACACACACACACACCCAAAATGGCAGCGAGACTTTACACCGCTGAAGAGGCGTATGCAATGATCGCGTCCGATACGGACTCAGCGAGTGGTGAGGAACCACAGTTCATTCTCTCATCCTCCTCCTCCAGTGACAGTGAGGAACCTCCTCGTAGTCGCAGGAGGGTTAGTGCCCAGGTTCTGCCTGACCCTGAAACTGCAGATCTGCCTGACCTTGGTACAGTCAGCAGTGATTGGTCAACCCCAACCGATTACACCCACCAAATCCCAGAATTTACTGCTGCAGCAGGCATTCACATGCAGACAGAAGGGCTGCCTATTATTGGATTTTTCAAATTGTTCTTCACAGACAATTTGATCCAGCTCATGGTTGATCAAACCAACATTTACGCCCAGCAGTTTATTTCTGAACACCCCAACGCCTTTCATGCCCAGGCCAATCGGTGGCAACCGACTAATTGTGCAGAAATGCACAAGTATTGGGGGTTAGTCCTCAACATGGGTCTCACTAAAAAGCCCGAAGTGAGATCCTACTGGTCCACGGACATTCTGTATCATTGTCCGCTGTAACACAATACAAAGACGAGACACCGCTTTGAGGCCCTCCATAAATTTCTTCACTTTAGTGACAATTCCCAATGCCCCCTGTGGATGACCTAAACTTTGATAGACTTTATAAAATTAGGCCCCTCATTAACATTTTATCCCAACATTTTTCAGCAGTCTACACCCCTCAAAAATAAATCTCTATAGATGAATCCCTGGTGCACTTCAAGGGCATGCTGAAGTTTCGACAATATTTGCCAAATAAGCGCGCCAGGTACGGGATAAAAATGTACAAGCTGTGTGAATCGGACACCGGATGCACACACGCTTTCCGGATTTATGAGGGGAAGGACAGGACAATACAGCCCCAAATTGTCCCCCCGTCCTGTCCACAACAGGGAAGATAGTGTGGGACCTCCTGCACCCACTGCTTGATCAGGGGTACAACTTGTACTTGGACAACTGGTACACAAGTGTACCCCTGTTCAAATGTCTAAAAGACAAAAAAACAGTGGCATGTGGGACGGTGCGAAAAAATCAGAGGCACCTTCCCAACACCCTCATCAGCCAATCCCTGCAAATTGGCGAAAGCAGGGCATTGCTGCAGGATGGGATCCGGTATCTCAAATTTAGAGACAAAAAAGAGGTCTGTATGCTGACATCAATACACGACGCCAGCTGCAGCCCTGTCCCCACACGTGGATTCACATCATCCACGATGAAGCCTGTGTGCATTCAGGAATACAATAAATTCATGGGGGGGGGGGGGGGTTGACCTGAATGATCAGGTGTTGAAACCATATAGTGCCATGAGAAAGTGTAAAATCTGGTACAAGAAACTGCCAGTGTACCTTGTCCAGCTGGCACTATATAACACATTTTTAATTTTTAGGAAAGCTGGCAATCCGGGTACATACTTGGAGTACAAAGAGAAAATGATAAAATTTATTTTATTTGGAGACGAGGTGGGGGAAACGCCTGCTGCTCCAAGTAATGTTTGCCGAATTGTTCCTGGGCAGCACTTTCCTAGTGAAGTGCCTGCTACAACAAAAAAAGGCAGGGCACAGAAAAGGTGCCGTGTCTGCTCAAAAAGGGGTACCCGTAAGGATACCATATATCAGTGCGACACTTGCCCATCTAAACCCGGACTGTGCATGAAGGAGTGCTTCCGCAGCTACCACACCTCCATGGATTAAAAATGTTATACTTTTAAAACCCCCACCCCTTCATCATTCTGGTCTTTTACCCATTTTTAAAATTGGACACTCTAAAAAAAAAAAACAAAAAAAAAAACCCTCAATATACCCCTAGATGAATACCAAATACTCTAACAAATGTGTATGATCTGCACAATTTTTTCAGGCCTATGCTTGTGGCCAAAAATCATCAAAGTAAAAATTAGGCCTCAAAACCCTCGTGGTGCTTCTTCACTTCCAGTTACTGCTAAGTGTCCAGACAACATATTTAGACCACTTTGGGGGTTTTTCTAAACTCAGAAGAAAAATCCCAATCAACATTGAGGTGTCTTCCTGCACTTACATCCTGTGTCTGAAAAATCTGTCCTATAAATGACGCATTTGTGAAAAATTTTACATTTTAATTTTAATGGCAGATTTCTACTAAATTCAGCCCCAAAAAATATGGGGTCATAAAAGTGATCACACACCTAGATAAATTCTTTGAGGGGGCAGTTTGCAAAATGGGGTCACTTCTTTGGTGTTTCCACTGTACTGGTACCTCAGGAGCTCTGAAAATGCGACATGGCACCCGAAAACCTTTCCAGCAAAAGCTGTGCTTCAAATGGTTCTCCTTCCATTTCTGAGCCCTGTCGTGGGTCTAAACAGCAGTTTACTACCACTTATGGGGTATTGCCGTAATCGGGAGAAATTGCTTTATAAATGTTGGGGTGTTTTTTCTTCTTTATTCCTTGTAAAAATGAAAAAATTCTATGTTTTTTCAGAAAAAAAAGTAGATTTTCATCTTCACAGACTAATTCCACTAAATTCTGCAAAAAAAACTGTGGGGACGAAATGCTAGCTATACCCCTTTAAAAATTCCTTGAGGGTTGTAGTTTCCAAAATAGGGTCACTTTTGGGGGGTTTCCACTGGTTTGGCACCACAAGACCTCTTCAAACCTGACATGGTGCCTTAAATATATTCTAAAAAAAAGGAGGCCCTGAAATCCAGTAGGTGCTCCTTTGCTTCTGAGGCTTGTGCCTCAGTCCATTAGCGCTCTAGGGCCACATGTGGGATATTTCTAAAAACTGCAAAATCTGGGCAATAAATAATGAGTTGCATTTCTTGAGTAAAACCTTCTGTGTTACATTAAAAAATGTATTACAAATGAATTTCGGGAAAAAAATAAAAATTTGTAAATTTCACCTGTACTTTGTTTTAATTCCTGTGAAACGTCTAAAGTGTTAATAAACTTTCTGAATGCTGTTTTGAATACTTTGATGGGTGCAGTTTTCAAAATGGGGCATTTTATTGGCACTTTCTAATATATAAGGCCCTGAAAGCCGCATCAGAACTAAACTGGTCACTGAAAAAATAGGCTTTTGAAATTTTCGTGAAAATGGGAGAAATTGCTGCTAAAGTTCTAAGCCTGGTAATGTCCCGGAAAAATAAAAGGATGTTCAAAAAATGATGCAAACATAAAGTAGACATATGGGAAATGTTAACTTGTAACTATTTTGTGTAGTATTATTATCTGTTTTACAAGTAGCTAAATTCAAATTTAGAAAACTGCTAATTTTTACTAATTTTCTGTCAATTTTGGTATTTTTCACAAATAAATATTGACTTTATCAACAAAATTTTTTCACTAACTTAAAGTACAATATGTCACAAGAATCTTAGAATCGCTTGGATAGGTAAAAGCATTCCGCAGTTCTTACCACATAAAGTGACACATGTCAGATTTGAAAAAATCATCTGTGTCCACAAGGCCAAAACAGGCTGTGTCCTAAAGGGGTTAAAAGAAAAAATAAATAAAGTGGTCAGTGTGCCTGACTAAAACCTGATTGTATTACTGAGACTATATTGTGACATAATGAACAGCCCTCCCATGTAGATAGTCCCCCCCCCCCTTGTAGATAGTGCTACACAGCACCCCCTAGGAGATAAAGCCACACAGCCGCCCTTTGTAAATAGTGGCACACACTGCCCCCTATAGAGATTGGCTACTTCCCTGTACATAGCGCCATTGGGGCACATATATGGATAGTGACATCAGGTGCTTCTCCAGGAGGGGAATCCCCGACCGGAGTGTTACCGACGCTCTGGCCGGGGATTCCGCTCCAGGAGGAGCCCCTGACCTCACTATCCATATATCCCATAAATAGAATACTGTAGCTATGCTCCTATTCAAGTGAATAGGAGCAGAGCTGCAATTCTGCAGCACGGCTGCTATGAAGTGTACGGAGCCATCTGCTTCTGGCTCCCAACTCTGCATAACATCCAGCAACCGGAGCAGCTGATCGGTGCGGGGTCTGGGTGGCGGACCCCACCGATCATATACTGATTTACTATCCTGTGGATAGGTCATCAGTTGTCTGTGCCCGGACAACACCTTTAAGATAGTTTATTCATTTCAATAGGACCGAATTTATCAAAATTGTCTGAGAAAAATACTGACATTGTTACACCTAGCAACTCACAAGGCCCAAGTATAATAAGACTGTCACAGGGCCTGCAGAGGATGGTGTGAACTACTGTGTCACCAAGGGATTTGACGTGGGGCTAAACTGGGGAGTGGAGTCTAAGGGGACTCCGGGTATTCCCCCTTTAAGCCCCATACAGGGATATAGACTTCGCTGCAGGGGTACACTACCTGGCTATACATAGAGCAGTCTTACTTTTTGCTCAGGCAAGGATAGTAAAGGGAGGTAACTTATTTTATATCCTAGTAAAGCTGGGTGGAGTGGAATTTTGGGGCGCACTGGCCCTTTAAAAATAGGAGGGTCAGTACTAGGAAGTGCAGGTGGAGAGTGCCGTGATGGAAAACGTGTCAAGCCCGAAGAGATGGAGGGATACGGCGGCAATATGCGTTATATAAATCAGAAATATCCATGTGCATATTACCGTCTGTCATTAAAACAAAAAATATTAGAAGGAAATTTATATTTCCAAGTGTAAAAGGGCTCGTATTTAGTGGGGTTCACTGGGCTAGTGTCACCCACTATTACTATCTCCTTTTATTAGGGTCACCAGGGTTAAGCCTAGCTCCCCTACCTTTATCTTTGTATAACGCTTATCTACAGTTAGGTACAGAATTATTTGGACAGTGACACAAGTTTTGGCATTTTAGCTGTTTACCAAAACATATTGAATATACAGTTATATAATCAATATGGGTTTAAAGTGCAGATTCTCAGCTTTAATTAGAGGGTATTCACATCCTAATTTGATGAAGGGTTTAGGAATTACAGCTCTTTAATACACTACTGTTCAAAAGTTTGGGGTCACCCAGACAATTTTGTGTTTTCCATGAAAACTCACACTTATATTTATCAAATGAGTTGCAAAATGACTAGAAAATATAGTCAAGACATTGACAAGGTTAGAAATAATGATTTTTATTACAAATAATAATTTTCTCCTTCAAACTTTGCTTTCGTCAAAGAATGCTCCATTTGCAGCAATTACAGCATTGCAGACCTTTGGCATTCTAGCTGTTAATTTGCTCAGGTAATCGGGAGAAATTTCACCCCATGCTTCCAGAAGCCCCTCCCACAAGTTGGATTGGCTTGATGGGCACTTCTTGCGTACCATACGGTCAAGCTGCTCCTACAACAGCTCTATGGGGTTGAGATCTGGTGACTGCGCTGGCCACTCCATTACAGATAGAATACAATCTGCCTGCTTCCTCCCTAAATAGTTCTTGCATAATTTTTAGGTGTGCTTTGGGTCATTGTCCTGTTGTAGGATGAAATTGGCTCCAATCAAGCGCTGTCCACAGGGTATGGCATGGCATTGCAAAATGGAGTGATAGCCTTCCTTATTCAAAATCCCTTTTACCTTGTACAAATCTCACACTTTACCAGCACCAAAGCAACCCCAGACCATCACATTACCTCCACCATGCTTGACAGATGGCGTCAGGCACTCTTCCAGCATCTTTCAGTTGTTCTGCGTCTCACAAATGTTGTTCTGTGTGATCCAAACACCTCAAACTTCGATTCGTCTGTCCATAACACTTTTTTCCAATCTTCCTCTGTCCAATGTCTGTGTGCTTTTGCCCATATTAATCTTTTCCTTTTATTAGCCAGTCTCAGATATGGCTTTTTCTTTTCCACTCTGCCCTGAAGGCCAGCATCCCGGAGTCGCCTCTTCACTGTAGACGTTGATACTGGCGTTTTGTGGGTACTATTTAATGAAGCTGCCAGTTGAGGACCTGTGATGCGTTTATTTCTCAAACTCTAATGTACTTGTCTTGTTGCTCAGTTGTGCAGCGGGGCCTCCCACTTCTCTTTCTACTCTGGTTAGAGCATGTTTGTGCTGTCCTCTGAAGGGAGTAGTACACACCATTGTAGGAAATCTTCAGTTTCTTGGCAATTTCTCGCATGGAATAGCCTTCATTTCTAAGAACAAGAATAGACTGTCGAGTTTCACATGAAAGCTCTCTTTTTCTAGCCATTTTGAGAGTTTAATCGAACCCACAAATGTAATGCTCCAGATTCTCAACTAGCTCAAAGGAAGGTCAGTTTTATAGCTCCTCTAAACAGCAAAATTGTTTATAGCGGTGCTAACATAATTGCACAAGGGTTTTCAAGTGTTTTCTAATCATCCATTAGCCTTCTAACACAGTTAGCAAACACAATTAGAACACTGGAGTGATGGTTGCTGGAAATGGGCCTGTATACACCTATGTAGATATTACAAAACATGAGAATAAGGAGTCATTACGCCACAATAACATAGAAAAATATATAATTTTTATTATTACATCCAATATTAAAGACAGAAACTATAAAAACACGGGGTTCTAAAAATTGAAGGTTAATTAGTGGATCAGTCGTCTAAACCTGCAACACAGGCATGGTATTAATGCTAAACATTGCAAATTCTATTGACTATTGGCTTATCATAAGAAACATAGAGTGAATATTGTCTCATACAGATCGTACTAAAAGACTGAATAACTTTATGCCATACTTCTGTTCAATATCACCATGCATATCCATGAGGTAACTGACATATATTCAATATCGTCTAGAGAGTTATATCTAACTGCTCTGTTGCATGGTCCAGGACATAAATCAGGGGTAAAGGTAACCTGAAATAGCCTGACATAGAAGAAAACCTAAGTCCACCTGGCTACACCAGGGGAATAAGTAAGGCAAAACTTACCCATGGAGGTTGAAAATGAAGTGATCCACCCGGTAATGAGGCACCCCGACGCGCGTTTCGCATGTATCGCTTCCTCAGGGGGTGTAAAGTGCTGTATGTCCTGTCCATTTAAATAGTGTCCTCAATTATTTACAAGTGTGTTCCGGTATGTCCATTTCCCAGGTCTATGGCGCATGCGCGGGATTGCTCGAGGTCGCGAGACCACTATCGCCAGTCGTCATACGGTCACCGCGCCTGCGCGCCTCCAAAGACGCATCTCCAAGGAAACAGCGCAGGCGCAGTGCCCGCAGATAGACGAAAGGAGACAGGGGCGGGCACTCGGCATCTCCGCAACACGCGCAACCCCAGGGAAAAAGGTGCTATACTGGTGTGTATGTCAGTGTCTATCTGTGTCCGTCACTTCCAGAACATTTTCCCATGTTTTATGTCCAAGACCATAAACTGTGTGAAACCCCAGGTTTATTAGTTTATTAGTGATTTATGATCAACCGAAGTTGAATAGGTGATAAATACACCCTGCATAGAAACATTGCAGGTAAAGAAGTATATATATAAATGAATAAAGTGAATACTGAATAAAATCGTGAAAGAAATAAAAAAACACAAATATGTATATAATATCAAAAATAAGCGATCAATAATTATTTTTAACACAGTGAGTTAGGTACATATAAATCATGTAAGAGAAAAAAATGATAAAAAAATATAAAATAAAAATAATAATGAAAAGGTAATAATAGTTGAATAGATAATCAATCAAAATACATTTGGACACATGAAAAAATTGCTTTTAAGGACCTATACCGAGTGAACAAAAAACGTAGATGTTATTTAAAAACACAGTAATTAATTGACTTGAAAGAAATCCCTTTTCTTCGACATCATACTTAGATGGTCAGACAGATATTCATCGAGATCTCATTGTTCAGGTATTTTCACAGACATCCAGAAAATTAAATCTTATGGATATCATCATCCAAAACTAAACTCAAACAGCAAAAAATACAATTATTATCGTATAAAGAGTAGGACATATAACATGAAGCGGATCTGCTCGTCTGACGAGAAATTTGAGAACCAGTCACGGGATCTCAAAGATAGATTCCATGATAGGGGTTATAGCCATAGATGCATCAAGCAAGGATATAACCGGGCCAAAAAAACGGAATGAAGACAACTTCTACACTCGACGGGAATAAAAAAGAACAATGTAGCCAATAATAAGATCAGATTTATTTCTACCTATAATAATCAGTGGCAAACCATGAGATCGATATTAGAAAAACACTGGCCAATTTTAAATACAGAACCTGCTCTAGTGACCGCCTTACCAGTTAAGCCTCAGATGACGGCTAGAAGGAGTAAAAACCTTAAGGACATTTTGGTAAAAAGCCACTATGCACCTATACAATCGAATCCCTTCTCGAAACGAGGTCCAATCCAGGGCTGTTATCCATGTGGTGACTGTGTGGCTTGTGCCAATATAGCACGGACAACAACTTTTGACTCCGTTAATGGACGTCGGTTTAAAATCTTACACTACATCTCGTGTAGCTCGACTCACGTTATCTATTACGCAAGATGCGGATGTTCAAAGATCTACGTCGGTTTAACATCTAGACAACTTAGAATTCGTATCCGGGAACACGTAAGGGACATAAGGGCCGCCAAAGAAATTGACGACCTGTCTCTATTAAAGACTATCCCGAAACATTTCAAGTTACACCATGGATGTGACCCCAAAACCTTTATGGCTTGGGGGATAGACATGGTGCATTGTGGAGTCTGAGGTGGTAATGCGAAGAGGATTCTCGAACAAAAAGAGTGCAGATGGATTACCACGTTAGGCACTTTGACCCCTTTTGGGCTTCAATGAGCAATTGAGCTTTTCTGCCTTTTTATAACATTCCATTAGCCCATTGCAATTTTTTAAGTAATTTTAAAAAAGGAAGCTGTTATATGTCCTACTCTTTATACGATAATAATTGTATTTTTTGCTGTTTGAGTTTAGTTTTCGGATGATGATATCCATAAGATTTAATCCTCTGGATGTCTGTGAAAATACCTGAACAATGAGATCTCGATGAATATCTGTCTGACCATCTAAGTATGATGTCGAAGAAAAGGGATTTCTTTCAAGTTAATTAATTACTGTGTTTTTAAATAACATCTACGTTTTTTGTTCACTCGGTATAGGTCCTTAAAAGCAATTTTTTCATGTGTCCAAATGTATTTTGATTTATTATCTATTCAACTATTATTACCTTTTCATTATTATTTTTATTTTATATTTTTTTATAATTTTTTTCTCTTACATGATTTATATGTACCTAACTCACTGTGTTAAAAATAATTATTGATCGCTTATTTTTGATCTTATATACATATTTGTGGTTTTTTATTTCTTTCACGATTTTATTCAGTATTCACTTTATTCATTTATATATATACTTCTTTACCTGCAATGTTTCTATGCAGGCTGTATTTATCACCTATTCAACTTCGGTTGATCATAAATCACTAATAAACTAATAAACCTGCGGTTTCACACAGTTTATGGTCTTGGACATGAAACATGGGAAAATGTTCTGGAAGTGATGGACACAGATAGACACTGACATACTCACTAGTATAGCACCTTTTTCCCTGGGGTTGCGCGTGTTGCGGAGATGCCGAGTGCCCGCCCCTGTCTCCTTTCGTCTATCTGCGGGCACTTCACCTGCGCTGTTTCCTTGGAGATGCGTCTTTGGAGGCGCGCAGGCGTGGTGACCGTATGACGACAGGCGATAGTGGTCTCGCGACCTCGAGCAATCCCGCGCATGCGCCGTAGACCTGGGAAATGGACATACCGGAACACACTTGTAAATAATTGAGGACACTATTTAAATGGACAGGACATACAGCACTTTACACCCCCTGAGGAAGCGATACATGCGAAACACGCGTCGGGGTGCCTCATTACCGCGTGGATCACTTCATTTTCAACCTACATGGGTAAGTTTTGCCTTACTTATTCCCCTGGTGTAGCAAGGTGGACTTAGGTTTTCTTCTACGTCAGGCTATTTCAGGTTACCTTTACCCCTGATTTATGTCCTGGACCATGCAACAGAGCAGTTAGATATAACTCTCTAGACGATATTGAATATATGTCAGTTACCTCATGGATATGCATGGTGATATTGAACAGAAGGATGGCATAAAGTTATTCAGTCTTTTAGTACGATCTGTATGAGACAATATTCACTCTATGTTTCTTATGATAAGCCAATAGTCAATAGAATTTGCAATGTTTAGCATTAATACCATGCCTGTGTTGCAGGTTTAGACGACTGATCCACTAATTGACCTTCAATTTTTAGAACCTCGTTGTGTTTTTATAGTTTGTGTCTTTAATATTGGATGTAATAATAAAAATTATATATTTTTCCATGTTATTGTGGCGTAATGACTCCTTATTCTCATGTTTTGTAATGCTGTGTTGGAGTTTTGCTACTCTGTAGTGATGTCTTTGGAGTTGTTCTGACATAACCAAATGGGTGACACCTAACCAATTACCATACCTGTGAGACAACTTTGTTGTTACCTATGTAGATATTGCATTAAAAACCAGACATTTGCATCTAGAATAGTCATTTAGCACATTAGCATTGTATAGAGTGTATTTCTGATTAATTTAATGTTATCTTCATTGAAAAAAACTGTGCTTTTCTTGCAAAAATAAGGAAATTTCTAAGTGACCCTAAACTTTTGAATGATAGTGTATGTAGCTACCTTTTTTTCAAGGAACCAAAGGTAATTGGATAATTATCTCAAAAGATATTTAATGGGCTGCATGGGCTATTCTCTCGTTAATCCATCATCAATTAAGCAAGTAAAAGGTCTTGAGTTGATTCCAGGTGTGGCATTTTTATTTGGAAGCTGTTGCTGTGAACTCACAACATGAGGTCAAAGGAGCTCTCATTGCGAGTGAAACAGGACATCGCTAGGCTGAAAAAAAAAAATCAACATTTTGGTACATTCTTGAAAAAAACAGAGCACACTGGTGATCTCGTGAACTCCAAAAGGCCTGGACGTCCACGGAAGACAACAGTTGTGGATGATCACAGAATCCTTTCCATGTTGAAGAAAAATCCCTTCGCAACATTTACCGAAGTGAAGAACACTCTCCTGAAAGTAGGTGTATCAGTATCTAAGTCTACCATAAAGAGAAGACTTCATGAGAGCAAATACAGAGGGTTCACCACAAGGTGTAAACCATTAATCAGCCTCAAAAATAGAAAGGCCAGATTAGACTTTGCCAAACAACATGTAAAGAAGTCAGTCCAGTTCTGGAACAGCATTCCTTGGACAGATGAAACTAAGATCAACCTGTACCAGAATGATGGGAGGAAGAAAGTATGGAGAAGGCTTGGAACGGCTCATGATCCAAAGCACACCTCATCCTCTGTAAAACATGGTGGAGGCAGTGTGATGGCATGGGCATGCATGGCTGCCAAAGGCACTGGATCACTAGTTTTTATTTTTGATGTGACTGAAGACAGCGGCAGCCACATGAATTCTGAAGTGTTCAGGGATATACTTTCTGCTCAGATTCAACCAAATGCAGCAAGGTTTATTGGATGTTGCTTCACAGTGCAGATAAACAATGACCCAAAACATACTGTGAAAGCAACCCAGGAGTTTTTTAAGGCACAGAAGGTGGAATATTCTGCAATGGCTAAGTCAATCACCAGATCTCAACCCGATCGAGCATGCATTTCACTTGCTTAAAATAAAACTTAACCCCTTCCTGCTGTGGCCACTTTTGACCTTCCTGACAAAGCCATATTTTTCAAATCTGACATGTATCACTTTATGTGGTAATAACTTTGGATTGCTTTTACCTATCCAAGCGATTCTGAGTTTGTTTTCTCGTGATTTTATGTTAGTGAAAAAATGTAGTTGATTATTTCAATACGTATTTGTGAGAAACAACAAAATTTAGAGAAAATGTGCAAAAAAATAGCATTTTTCTAAATTTAAACGTATCTGCTGGTAAAACAGTTAGTAATACCACACAAAATAGTTTCTAGTTAACATTTCCCATATCTCTACTTTATGTTTGCATTGTTTTTTGAACGTCCTTTTATTTTCCTAGGACGTTACAAGGCTTAGAACTTTAGCAGCAATTTCAAAAGGCAATTTTTTCATGGAGCAGTTCAGTTCTGAAGTGGATTTGAGGGCCCTACATATTAGAAATCCCACATAAATCAACCCATTTTAAAAACTAAACCCCTCAAAGTATTCAAAACATCATTTAGAAAGTTTCTTAACCCTTTAGGCATTTCACAGCAATTAAAGGGAACCTGTAACCAGCATTTCACCTATTGAACTTTACTTATTCCTCACTGGCTGCTGCTATCAAATGTTCATTGCCGTTATCCCTTCTCCTAAACTCCTCCTCCGACTGTAAATAACGGTCTGCAAACATTTTGTGCCTTTTATCGTAATAATCTGGTGTCCCTTTTTGCGCACACACCAGAAGAGGACATCAATGCACAAGTGCAGAATTTTGTGTACTGGGGGAAGGCGAGGAGCTGTCAATCAAAAGTAAAGATGCAGGGTAGACTCGGAAAGACTTGAGGAATGAAGATATGACTCTTTTCAAACGAAGATTTGACTCTTTTCAAATGAAGATATGACACTTTTCTGCTTATTAGCATATGGGGTGGGAACACTAAATAACGGAATACTAAAGCTACAGAGCTGACTAAGA
This sequence comes from Rhinoderma darwinii, assembly GCF_050947455.1. Lineage (NCBI taxonomy): Eukaryota > Metazoa > Chordata > Amphibia > Anura > Rhinodermatidae > Rhinoderma > Rhinoderma darwinii. The sequence continues at coordinate 300,430,290 of NC_134690.1, read as the reverse complement.
AGACAATTATAGGTTATATAGAAATGATTTTTCACCCACTACCACCAGGTATTGCTGGTTTAATAGATGAAATGCTGGTGACAGGTTCCCTTTAAAGCAAAATAGAGATGACATTTACAAAAATTCATTTTTAATTAAGTTTTTTTCTGTAACACAGAAGGTTTTACAAGAGAAATGTAACTCAATATTTATTGCCCAGATTCTGCAGTCTTTATAAATATCCCACATGTGTCCCTAGTGTGCTAATGGACTGAAACACGGGCCTCAGAAGCAAAGGAGCAGCCAGTGGATTTTGGGGCCTTCTTTTTATTCGATTATATTTTAGGCACCATGTCAGGTTTGAATAAGTCTTGTGATGCCAAAACAAAGAAAACACCCCAAAAAAGAGTTGTTGGTATATTGGACCCTAGGTAATGAACAGAAGGAATTTATTATGGCATTATTGGAGATTATGCTCCAATGCAACTATTTTCTTTTCCAAGATACTTTTTACATTCAGTGCAGAGGTACTGCTATGGGGTCCAATGTCACACTAACATACGCCAACATATTTATGGCATATTTCGAGGAAAAATGTGTGTACTCATCCAGCTTATTTCAGCATGTGGGGGGCTGGATGAAGTACATAGATGATGTCTTCTTTGTATGGCTTGACACTGAACAGAAACTATTGTAATTTAGAGATGATATCAATGGTAATTTTTCAGAACTACAGTTCACTCTAGTATACTCTAAGGAGAAATTAAAATTTTTGGATATAGTTGTCCTTAAAGGGAAGGTGTCATGATTTTTTTTATTATTATATTGCTTTTAATATAAACAAAAATGTTATTTATTTGTGCTGTCACTTTCTACTTTTTAGTGTATTCATACTTTTACTTCTCTATGGGGGCTGTCATTTTTTTTTTCATCTCTGTATTTGTCAATTAACGACACATACTGAGATGGAATACGGCAGCTACAATGCATAGGGCACAATGAACGGCAGCCGTCCATTGCCTCTGCTATCTGGCACTGTACTGTGCAGACGTAGGTCAGAGTCACACAGCCTAGAAGCCGGTTTGTAGGGAGGTATCAGGCGCCATTATGAAGACCAGCGTCACAGCAGGTAAGGTGTTTGTCTGTCTGTCCCTCTCTCACAGACCCCCGCTCTCGTGACCCCCGATGGGCCGCCCATGCATTGCATTGCAGACTACAAGCTGACATAAACGGCCCTTGTATTCTGCTGACGATACCTGCAGTGCAGCCGTGGAGTCTGTCATCCCCTGCCGGTTTATTACCATTATTACCAGTGCAGCTCCTGCTGATAACATTTCGTGCTTGTTCTGATCGTCTAAGGGCCGTTGCTTTTTTGTGTTCCTTGTAAAATCCCTGCCAGTGTCTGTATGTAGCTGTACTAAATGTGTGTGTCTGTGTAGTAGAGCTGAGTGTGTGTATGTTCAGTGCTGACTGTGTGTGTGTGTGTATGTATGTAGCAGTGCTGACTGTGTGTCAGATGTAGTAGAGCTGAGTGTATGTGTGTGTGTAGTAACGCGGAGTGTGTGTATGTAGCAGTGCTGACTGTGTATGTATGTAGCAGTGCTGACTGTGTGTCAGATGTAGAAGAGCTGAGTGTGTGTGTCAGATGTAGTAGAGCTGAGTGTGTGTGGGTCTGTGTAGTAGAGCTGAGTGTGTGTATGTAGCAGTGCTCACTGTGTGTCAGATGTAGTGGAGCTGAGTGTGTGTGTGTGTGTGTGTGTGTGTCTGTGTAGTAGAGCTCGGTGTGTGTATGTAGCAGTGCTGACTGTGTGTCAGATGTAGTAGTGCTGAATGTGTGTGTCTGTGTAGTAGGGCTGAGTGTGTGTATGTAGCAGTACTGACTGTGTGTCAGATGTAGTAGAGCTGAGTGTATGTGTGTCTGTGTAGTAACGCTGAGTGTGTGTATGTAGCAGTGATGACTGTGTATATATGTAGAAGTGCTGACTGTGTGTGTCAGATGTAGTAGAGCTAAGTGTGTGTGTCTGTGTAGTAAAGCTGAGTGTGTGCCTGTGTAGTTTACTTCACTTCACTTCACTTTCATCATTCTAAGGGTATGTTGACACGCAGTGTTTTCAGCTGTTTTTCGGGCCGTAAATGTGCCGAAAAACGGCTGAGAAATTTGAAGCAAAATGCCTATAAACATCTGCCCATTCGTTTCAATGGGAAATACGGCGTTCTGTTTCCGATGGGGCATTTTTTACGCGGCCGTTTTCCAAAAACGGCACGTAAAAAGACGCCAACCAAAAATAAGCGCATATCACTTCTTGGGACGTTTTTGGAGTCGTTTTTCATTGACTCTATAGAAAAACAGCTCCAAAAACGGCCGTAAAAAACTACGCGAAAAACGCGAGTTTGATTAAAAAATCGCTGAAAATCAGGAGCTGTTTTCCCTTTGTTTAGTAAGCGTGTGAACATACCCTTAGCCTTTTGGTGTGTCCTATAGCCTCTGCCAGCTGCATAATCACACCCAAAATGGCAGCCGGACAGTGCTTAGTAATTTGAAGACACCTTTTCCTGGCTTGTAGGAGGGGGGGGCGAGATTCCCTCCCACATTTACGGCAGCTGTGAGACAGGTTGCTTTGCCTTATTCACCTTGCTGGAATTCTGGGAAGTGCTCCGACTGGTGGCCAACATAGGAAAACATGTCAAATTATTATTTCATTTTTAATACTTTCCATGTGGAAGAAAAAAAATACAGCAAAAAACGTAAAAATATAATAGAAATAAGTAACTTACTAAAAAAAAAAAAAAAAAGATTTAATTCGTGACACATTCCCTTTAAGAGAGATAACATTTTGACTACAGACTTATTTGTGTAGCCAACAGTCCATAACAACCTACTTCACTTCAAGAGCTGTCATCCGAGAGGTACCGTGGAGTCATTACCATGTAGTCAATGTCTCAAAGTAAAAAGGATAGTATCAGATATTACGGTCGTAGATGAAAGACTGAATAGCATGTGTGGGAAGTTTAGAGAGAGAGGATACCCAAAACCAATACTTGAAAGGGCAATTAGGAAAGTGAAGGAACAGGATAGAGGGGTTCTCTTAACTAAGAAAAGTAAGCAAAAGACCTCTAGTAGGATTCCTTTTGTATCTATTTTCTCTCCTATTAGTGGAAAAATCTCAAAGACCTTAACCTCTTTAGGACGCAGCCTGTTTTGGCCTTGTGGCACAGCTGATTTTTTCAAATCTGACATGTGTCACTTTATGTGGTAATAACTCCGGAATGCTTTTACATGTCCAAGCGATTCTGAGATTGTTTTCTCGTGACATATTGTACTTTATGATCGTAGAAAAATTTGGTCGATAAATTCAATATTTATTTGTGAAAAACACTAAAATTTTGCAAAAATTTGCAAAAATTTGCGTTTTTCTAAATTTAAATGTATCTGCTTGTAAAACCGATAGTAATACCACACAAAATAGTCACTAGTTACCATTTCCCATATGTGTACTTTATATTTGTATCGTTTTTTGAACATCCTTTTATTTTTCTAGGACGTTACAAGGCTTAGAACTTTAGCAGCAACACCCCTCAAAGTATTCAAAACAGCATTCAGAAAGTATTTTAACCCTTTAGGCGTTTCACTGGAAATAAAGCAAAGTAGAGGGGAAATTTACAAATTTCATTTGTAATAAAAAAAATTGTGTAACACAGAAGGTTTTACCAGAGAAATACAACTCAATTTATTATTTGCCCAGGTCCTGCAGTTTTTAGGAATATCCCACATATGGCCCTAGTGCGGTAATGGACTGAAACACTGGCTTTAGAAGCAAAGGAGCACCTAGTGGATTTTGGGGCCTGCTTATTTTTAGATTATATTTTAGGCACCATGTCGAGTTTGAAGAGGTCTTCTGGTGCCAAAACAGTGGAAACTCCCCAAAAGTGATCCCATTTTGGAAACTAGACCCCTCAAGGAATTTATCTAGTGGTATAGTTAGCACTTTGACCCCACAGGTATTTTGCTATATTTATTGGAGTTAGTCTGTGAAAATGAAAATAAAATTTTATTCTGAAAGGAATAAAGAAGAAAATTCACCCCAACATTTGTAAAGCATCTTCTCCCGATTACGGAAATACCCCATATGTAGTAATAAACTGCTGTTTGGACCCACGGCAGCGCTCAGAAGGGAGGGAGCGCCATTTGGATTTTGGAACGCAGATTTTGCTGTATTGGTTTTTAGTGACATGTCGCGATTGCAACCCCCTGGAGGGAACAAAATAGTGGAAACACCCCAAAAGTTACCCCATTTTGGAAACTAGACCCCTCAAGGAATTTTTCTAGGGGTATAGTAAGCATTTATACCACACAGGTCTTTTGCAGAATTTAGTAGAATTAGGCCTTGAAAATGAATATAAACATTTTTGTCCACTAAAATGTTGAATTTTTTCATTTTCACAAGGGATAAAGATGAGAAGTTAAAACCATTTGTCCGCACATTGCCCTCCTTTGTTTTGGATACAGGAGACCTTTTGAATAAAATCGAGAATCTAACGATCGAGGATGACTTTATTTTGGTGGGATTCGATGTGGAATCATTGTATACATCTATTCCACATAATATCGGCATGAGAGCTGCTGCGCACTTCCTGGAGAGGAGAGGAGGAAATTGGGCTCATCAAAATGAATTTATTATAGAGATGTTGGAATTCATTTTGAATTATAATTGTTTCTCTTTTGATGGCAAGTACTATCGCCAGACACATGGAACGGCCATGGGATCCTCCTGTGCACCATCATATGCCTGCTTACATCTGGGATGGTGGGAGGAATTCATTGTATATCCTCACCCCCTCTTCAGGAAGTGTGCATCCACTTGGCTCAGATATATGGACGATATCCTATTGTGTTGGAAAGGGTCTTTGGATTCTCTAAATGACTTTATTGGGGATCTCAATATCAACAACTTAAATATCCTTTTGACTTTCACTCATAGTAGAAATACTATAAGCTTTCTCGACCTTAATATCTATAGGGAGGAGAATAGAGTTAAAACAACTACGTATCGAAAACCAACATCGGGTAATACCTTATTGGCAGCAAGTAGTCATCATCTGCCCTCTCAAATTAGGGGGATCCCAATCAGTGAGTTCCTTCGAATTCGACGGAATTGCACTGATTTTGAAAACTTTAAAACTGAAGCTCAAGACCTATCCTCCCGCTTTAAAAATAGGGGGTATTCCAAAAAATTTATTAAAAAAGGATACAACAGGGCACTTAGACAAAATAGAGAGGAAATCATGAAGAGAGACAAAAGGGATAATAGTGACAACAGAGTTCGATTCATCTCTAGGTATGGGTCCCATTGGGATATATTGCGGAATCTTATGATAAAGAACTGGCCACATTTAACATTGGACAAAAGAATCAACTCAATAGTAGGGAATATTCCAAGTATGGTCCCCAAAAGGGCCCCTACACTAAGGGATAAAGTGGTCAGCTCGGAATTTAAGAGAAATACCCCAGAAAGGGACCTATGGTTGCAGAAACACCCAAAAGGAATGTTTAAGTGTGGCTCATGTATATGTTGTAAGTATGTAATAAAATCAGATACTTTTTCCGATAGTGAACACAAAAGGGAATTTAAAGTTTACAATTTCATCAATTGTCGCTCAACTATGGTTGTATATTCTGTTACCTGCCCATGTGGGAAACAATATATCGGGAAAACGAAACGCGAGTTGCATATACGTATAAGTGAACATATTTTAGATATCACTAAGGGGGAAATGAAGAATCCACTAGCAGCACACTTCAAGACACACCATGGACAGTCACCTACAGGCTTGAAATTCATGGGAATTTATCAATTATTTGAAGACAGAAGAGGGGGCGATCGGAATCGTATACTCCTACAAAAGGAAACTATGTGGATTTATATGTTGGGTACCCTAAATCCCAAGGGACTAAATAACGACATAAAATGTAATATGTTCCTTTGAGCATTAAGTGTTGGGAGCGGGTTGATTGCTGCTGGGATGGCTGTTTACCAGCATCCAGAGCGGTCTCCACTTGCCCCCGATCACCACTACCTCCTTCTTTCCTGATGATTTTGGGCCATACATCTGGTCTTTTCTCTATATTGGTAAAATCTTTTCTCCTCCCTCATATCCCTAGAAAAGAATAACAATCTTGGGTTGGAGGAATAGAGATTATATTAAAATATCGGGGAAAATATAGGGATAGAGAAAAGAGGAAAAAAATTAAATGGATAATGTCTGTTCCCAATGGGCAATATAAAAACTGTATGGTGCCAATAAATGGGTTTAATTTTGTTTTCCTGTAGCAACTGATGATTCCAGTATAGATGAAATATCTTTATCCAAAGGTTCTATTCCTGGGATGTGATGAAAATAATGGAAATTAAGGGGATAAATATGCTCTTGGAATATGGAATAATTAAATTTTGGGATATATAGATGGCTCTATTTCTACTTTTGTAAGTCCTTGCATCAAAAGATTATGAAATGATTAGACTATACTGTTGGGGAAATAATTTTCCCCTCTTATAAGTAGGCACTTGTTGTAATGATTAGAGAATATCTTGTTAGTTCCATCCATATAGAATTGTGATATAAATAAAAATTGTGCATTAAAATGACGTTATTGGAAGAACTTTTCTCCGGCACATTAGTAATATATTTGCGGACTCTCGGGGTGGGTGGGGACACGGGTTCTATTGCCTTTTTAGGCATGGGACCTATTTCCCTGCCCTCCTTGAGATACTGTATAATTATTTTTTTTTTCATTATCAAGATTTTTATTTTGTAGCAACAACATTACAGCGTATATACATTACACAGCTTTGGCAGAAAAATTAGTATCAAGTATAAAGTACAGATTATGACAGTTTATAAACATTAAGAAGATGCATAAACCCAAATAGGCGGTAACCTCCCACCCATCTAAAGAGCAAATACAGTAGAATTAACTGTACCCCATACACAATAATATAACACCATATCCAAGAGGACCAGGCCTCTATAAAGTAAACATTGGTACATATAAGTGCCACAGAAAAATTATAACACCAACACAAGACACCAGACAACAAAGGGAAACACAAACACACATAGCGCATAAAGAAAAAGATCACATAATTTGCTCAGAACCTACCATCAAGCCATAGAGGTAGATCAGTACCACCCCGGAATCCAGACCATACTGCCCAAGTTTGGACAAAGAGCACAGACTTGCCCCTGTCTGCTGACAGTAATTCCTCAATTCTCATTATCCCGTTCACCTCTGTTACCCATTCCGTCAAAGAGGGAACCGTATGAGATTTCCAATGCCTAGGTATCACCGTTCTCGCCGCAGTCAGAAAATGTCGAAAGATACCCCTTTTGAGGTGTGTGAGAGATCCAGGAACCATGGAGAGTAACCCAATAGAGGCCGAGGTCGGAACTTCAATGTGCAAGAGTTTCTTGCACAGATCAAAAATCTTCCCCCAAAAGGTACGTATCCTGGGACAGTCCCACCAAATATGTAACATGGTTCCAGGAGCTTCCCCACACCTCCAACAATCAGCAGACACATCCGGAAATATCTTATGCAACAAAGCAGGGCAACGATACCACCTAGTGAGTATTTTGTAGTTTTTTTCCTGAGCAAAACAAGACATTGGCAGTTTATGAGCTAACAAGAAGGCAGTACCCCATTCCTCTTCAGTATGTTGAACCCCCAACTCTTCGTCCCATGCATTGGTGAAAGACAGTTGAGAAAAAGAACAGCTGGGCAGAAGAACTCCATGCAAATAGGACAATACATGCGAAGGGGCCGTTGGTAAAGATAAATACTTTTCCAAAGGAGTCTTATCCTGTAATAACACCAAACAGTCCCCCATAGAAGAGAGATAAGAACGCAACTGTAAGTATGACCACCAGGTTGATCTTCTCCCCGGGCAAGCCTCAGAGACTGCATTCATTGACAACATGACACCTTCAGGAGTAAGGGTCTCAGACAGATATCCACCCTCTCTTCTCTCCCAGCAGAGGAATGTATCAACACTCACCGCCGGAGGGAACGAGGGGTTGTCGAAAAGAGGAGTCATAGGACCCGGCCGATTCACCAGGCCCGCAGCACCCATGATCCGCTCCCATACCACAAGAAACTGACGTGTGAGGAAAGGCAGAGATAGACTATGGCGCTGTGGGACAGTCAACCACGGCAAAGAGGACAATGCAAGAGGAGACATATCTCTTTCGATACGCACCCATTGCTTACCTGTTTCCGAGCGGAACCAATCCACTACCCTCATAATCAGTGCGGCTTGATGGTATCTTTTAAAGTCTGGAAGACCCGCGCCCCCGTCTATTTTTGGGCGACTAAGTACAACAAAACGAATGCGGGGCTTAGAGGATCCCCACACAAATTTGGTTATGGCCCTATGTAAGGTCTTGAAAAAACCCGCTGGTATTACAATAGGGACGGTCTGGAAAAGGTATAAGAATTTGGGCAAAATATCCATTTTGACCGCATTAATTCGCCCAAACCAGGACATGCGGTTCCCTCCATATTCTGCCAACTCCTTCAAAGTACGTTGAAGAATAGGTGTGTAGTTCAACGCGAACACATCTGTCTGTTGTGCGGGTACCTGCACCCCCAAGTATTTTAAGGATGTAGATTGCCATTTGAATGGGAAAACCCGAGCGAGATGGGCAGCCAGAGAAGCATCCAAAGATATATTCAATGCCTCCGATTTGGAGTAATTAACTTTAAAATTGCTTAGATGACCAAAACGCTCAAATTCCTCAGTCAAAGATGGCAAAGAAATCATGGGAGTTGTTATAAATACCAGGAGATCGTCTGCATAAAGCGCTAATTTATGATGCTGTGATCCCACCCGTACACCATTAACATCAGGGTTGCCCCGCAGTGCCACTGCCAGGTGTTCCATGACCAGAACATACAATAGAGGCGACAGTGGGCACCCCTGTCTCGTGCCATTAGCAATAGACAAGGAATCAGATAGGAGTCCGTTAACACGAACCCGAGCCGTAGGCCTATGGTATAATGCCATTATCCTGTCCATCATAGTAGTGCCAAGGCCCACCTGCGTTAGGACACTGCGGAGGAACACCCAATGCACTCTGTCAAAAGCCTTTTCGGCATCCACCGACAGCAAGCACATCGGTATCTTACGGGATTGGCAAAATGAAGTTAAAAGGAGAGTTTTGTTAGTGTTATCCCGTGCCTCCCGACCACATACAAACCCCACCTGATCATCCCGTATCAAGCCAGGTAACAACGGTGACAAGCGAGATGCAAGCAACTTTGCGAAAAATTTTACATCTACATTAATTAGTGAGATGGGTCTGAAGATAGCGCAAGAGGTTGGGTCCTTGCCAGGCTTTGGTAACAGAGTAATGTGAGCCTCGAGGGACTGGGGCGCAAATGGACACAAGGAAGACACGGAATTAAAGACTTTCGTCAAAAAGGGAACCAGTTGAGCCTTAAATGTTTTATAAAATTTGTTGTTAAACCCATCAGGCCCTGGACTCTTGCCCAAGGGTGATTCCCTAATAACATGTTCCACTTCTGATTCCACCTCGAGTCCCGAAGCCTCCCCCTCCTCTAAAGACGGTAAAGCCGTACTATTTACATAACGATCTATTTTGTCCCGCAACGCCTCAGCCTGCATGTCGTGAAATTGCCCCTTGATGTTATATAAAGTCGAGCAATACTGTTTAAAGCACTCTGTAATACCCACCGGGTCATGAACTTCGCCCCCCGAAGAAGATAATATTTTAGGGATGTAGGACGCTTGCGTTCGGGGATGTAACATACGCGCTAAAGATCTACCGCACTTGTCCGCAAATTCATATGCGTGTTTTCTCATCCGATCTCTAAACCGGGCGTGTGATTGATCTATAAGAGATCGCAAGGACTCCCTTGCTGTGGTAAGATCCGCAAAAACCTGTGAAGATGGAATTTGTTTATGACATGATTCCAACTCCCTTATCTGAGTCAGGAGACGTGCAATAGAAATCCCTTTCTCTCGCTTCATACGTGCCCCGTGCTGTATTAGGACTCCTCTAATGACACATTTCAGCGCCTCCCACTGGAGTGGTAAGGAGGTAGAGTCATGTTCATGCACTGCAATAAACCCATCCAGAGCGTCCTTAAGAGCCGACACACATACTGTATCCTTCAATAGATTATCATTAAGTTTCCAAGACCGAAAATTCAGTACCGAGTCAGGAAAGGAAAGGGTCAGGAACACTGGGGCATGATCTGACCAGATCATGTGGCCCACATTAGTAATAGGACGCCAGGTAAGCAAATGGTGACTAATCAAAAAAGCATCTATCCGACTGTACATGTTATGCAAAGGGGAAAAGTAAGTATACTCTCTTACCTGAGGGTGCAGAATCCTCCACACGTCAATCAATTGCATGGAATGCATCATAGCCTTTAGTGCCCCCAATTGTGATTTAGGAACAGCAGACCTGCCCGAGGAGGTATCAAGCCTAGGATCAAAGGTCAAATTAAGATCTCCACCCACAATTAAGACGCCCTCTGTAAACTCTTCCAATTTCTTCAAGAACACACGCCCCACTCTAGCCTGATCCTGATTGGGAAGGTACAAGTTGGCCAAAGTAAAAGTCTTATTGCGCATAGACAATTTTAGAAAGACATATCGACCTCCCGGGTCAACCAACACATCAATGATTTTATGAGAGAGTGACTTGTGGATACCTATGCTAGCACCCTTGGACTTGGATTCCGGGTTGGCACTGTGAAACCAAGACGGGAAGTATCTATTTGTACATTGTGGCATATGGCCCACCTGAAAGTGAGTCTCCTGTAGGAACAATATGTGTACTCGTTCCTTATGCATGTTATATAAAATTTGTGAGCGTTTTTCCGGGACATTAAGCCCCCTAGCATTGTAGGTACAGACCTTCAATTGCGCCATCAGAATCTTTACCCCGAGGAGCTCAAAAAAAAAAAAAAAAAAAAAAATGCACTAAGGCAGAGGTGAAAAGGACAAGACAGACGAGGAGGGGATACACAATAACAAAGACAAACGAACGGGCAAACTAATCACCCACTCCTTGAGCTACTCAAGGAGAAACACTTTAACAGACACCGGAATCAACCAGTGAGTCCCTAAGAGGAGAAGTGTCAGGACAAGGACTAGCCAGTGCCCCGCACCCCCCCCCCAACCCAGCGATTATATTCAAGCACGTAATAATAGCTTATTACAGTTAGGAAGACCAAGGCACTTTGCATAATACCCAGTAGTAATGAGACAAAAGTATGCAGCATTAATATACCCCTAGAAATACCTCAATGGAGCACATTCCCATATACATTCAATGTTATCAAAAGTGCATATACTCGTAAGTGGTACACGGGATTTTAGAGAACATTAAGCATTCACGTCTGTAGCACAATAACATTAATCGAACCATACCAATGGACCCGCAGCGTCCAGCAAAAATAAAATCAGTTGCAACGAGCGGTAACACAAATGTGAGTGGCTACAAGAACACAGACTATATTTGCTTTAAATGAGAAACCCAAGACTTATTGCATTGAACTCTGATAACAGAACACAGAAAAGTCTAAAAAGGATATCAGATCGGTTCAGCTAGGCGATCCTCATGCCTACGACCAGGAGAAGCAGCAGACCGACCTCGCCTACGCGGCCGTGGACGCGGCGGCGGAAAGGGAACATAAGGCCAATCAGGAATGGAGACTCGAGGTACACGGAGAGCAGCGCAGAAGTCCGGAACATCCCCTGGGTCCCGAACACTCAACAATGACCCATCTCTGCGGACCTGTAGCTGAAAGGGATGACCCCAAGAATAAGAAATCTCATGCTCCCTCAATACATCCAACAGAGGACGAAGTACTCTGCGCTTATCCAGAGTCATTTTGGACAGATCTGATAGCAGTTGAATCTTGACCCCTTGCAATAAAACCTCCCCTTTATCACGGGCCTTTCTCATTATCTGCTCCTTGAGAGAGAAAAAATGGACACGGCATAGCACATCTCTAGGTCTGTCTGGATCCGGGTTCCGAGGGCCCAGGGTCCTGTGGGCTCTATCCAACTCAATAGGATCTGCAGTAGGGCGTCCCAGTAAGGTATTAAATAGAGACTGTAAAGTAGGGATAAGTTGACCCGGAGAGATGTCCTCAGGAATGCCCCTCAGCCGAATGTTGTTGCGACGATTCCGATTCTCATGATCCTCAGCCAAATTAAATAATGCATGAATCTGATGAGAGTGCTGATCTAACCGGGCGTCCTGAGAAACTTGTTGCTGTGAAATAACTGAGACATCGCTCTCCATACGCTGCACCTGATCTGACAATTGGGATAGGTTAGTGGTGAGAGATTGTATCTCAGACTTGTATGTCGTTTCCAGACGATTAACATAACGCTCCATGTCCTGCTTAGTGGGTAAAGCTGATAGCTGACGTCTCAAGCACTGTAAATCATCCCCAAGGGCCGATGAACCTCCCAGTGACGTTGAGGGGTGAAGAGCCATATCTATATGAGATGTGGAAGGCAGCAATGCAGGCCCCAGCACATGCGGGAGGGAGGATGGAGAGACTCGGCCGCCATGACAGGCACCACGTGACACGCAGCGCCATTCCATCCCCAGCAGAACTCGGTGTGACCCCATCTAGCCTGGAGGGAACCAGCCCCGATGCACCGGACAATGAAGGGAAGGTACTATCAGTACCTGAAGCAGCAACGCCGGCCGCAGATGAAATCCCCTCAGGGAGCAAGGACTCGGTGCCATCGCGTCTCTCCTCTGTCAGCGCCATCTTGGAAGCTGATCCTGCACCAGCGTCGGTCAGAAAAGGCTGAATAGAGCCGGCTGCAGACATCTGCCGAGTATAATAATGAGTCCCCGACGAGGCCCTGGACTTCCTAACCATCAGGTTAGTAAATAGATGCGCTTTTGATGCTTTTAAATTGGCTTATGATCGGGTTGAAAGGAGTGCAGGCGCGGAGCTCTCAGTAAGCACGTCCGGTCAGCGCCATGTCCAAGCCACGCCCCCCAGATACTGTATAATTTAATTTATGCATAAGGCTATATAAAAAGTGAGAAATTAGCTATATGGTTAGAATGGACTCATGGGGGAATTTTTATTGTTTCCCTATGGGTCAGTAATAAATATACAATCTGTAGCAAATTTATTATCAGATATTACGCTGTCCCATGCTATTAGTATCGGACCCAATTGACTATCTGAACTACTTTGAAGACATACCACTGATCCTCCACCACTGTGTTAATAAACATAATATCTTATAAATATAGATTGATAATAAAATGACTTATCTATTTGTTCTGAATAAAACGTAAAATAAATTTTCCTTTTCGAATGAAATATAAATTACAAGTAAATGTACTGTGTAGAGATGATTGTATATAATCTATACATATATAAAATAAAGTCTCTTGACACTTGCAATTGAGGAACCAATAAAAAATGTTGGGACACTATAAATACAATGTCTTTGGCTACACTTGCTAAACGGCTCTGAGGAAATCCCGTTCAGGGATGAAACACGTCAGCTGACCTAATCAAGCTGGGCAGGTAGTGACGTCTAAACCTGGTCCTGCAAATCCCTGACTAAATTTGGAGACATCATATGGAAGGGGATACCATGTGAATTGGAATTCACCTTACTGCCGGCATATGCTCTTGCCCTCCCGGACCTTGTGCCTCTTGGTGTACGGTGTGGAATAAGTGGATACACAGAAGAAAATAAAGTCATCTGATGATGCGGTGGAGCTTTAAGGGTGTTGAGAAACATATGACCATACAGCTTGGAACTTACCTTTGGAAAGCCTTTTCGTTCCGCCCGTGTACTGACTGCTCCCGCACATGGATCACAGATGCTTACCGGAAAATTAGAGGTAAAAATGCAAGTTACCATATAAAATCTTGGAAAATTAGTCGCTTTTGAATAAAAAGGATCGAGTGGGATATATTCAGACCTTTGGGTCTATTTAATAGACTGCCTACCACTATTGATCCCCTTCAAAATCCAAGGTCGTATGAAATAGGAGGGAAGAGTAAAACAACATAAAAAATCTGCCGTTAAATCAGCTTATGTGTTATGGGATGGCCAATCTCCCAGGACGGGAATTACACTATATAGGAGATTCTTACCCCAAAAAAATATTCCTATCTGTTATAAATGGGAATGGTGGCCACCTTGAGGATAAAAAATACATTTTGTTAAAAAACGCATATTCGGAGGTTTAAATAAAAATATGAGTTGGATACTCTTGAACCTAAAGGGTTAAATAGAGAGTTTAGGACTACAGGCATAGTCTAGACATGTTTCCCATATATAGTTCTGGTCACATTATCGCAGAGGTTGGATTTAAGATTTAGTACCCAACCTTTTGGTTGTGTTCTCATAAAGAGAAATATTTTTTGAATAATAATTTACTTAGACTTTATATGTTTATAGGTGATCACAATTTTTATCACATGTGTGTGAATCGAACAAAGAATACTACTTACGAAGGATTCTCAGAATCAGTGAATATGACACTGTGATCCCCAACTTGGAGCCTACTCCATCTTGGACGCAATGATCCTTGTGTCGTGGACGGGGCGGACGGAGTTCTCTGAGGAGGAGGAATGCAATAATAGAAAGTCTAAAATGTATTGATATAACCTCAGTATGTCTATTGTTGTCTCTTAGGGTATGTGCACACAACCTATTTTCAGACATAATGGAGGCGTGTTATGCCTCGAATTACGCCTGAAAAGACCGCTCCAATATGTCGGCAAACATCTGCCCATTGCTTGCAATGGGTCTTACGATGTTCTGTGCAGACGAGCTGTAATTTTACGCGTCGCTGTCAAAAGACGGCGCGTAAAATTAAGCCCGCGTCAAAGAAGTGCAGGACACTTCTTGGGACGTAATTGGAGCCGGGTTTCATTGAATGAATTGAAAAACAACTCCAATTACGTCCGTAATGGACGCCACGAAAAACGCGTGCACTTGTAAAAACGTCTGAAATTCAGGAGCGGTTTTCGCCTGAAAACAGCTCCATAATTTCAGACGTATTTTGCGTTGCCGTGTGAACATACCCTTAGATGGTGTGTGTAAGAAAAACTACTTCAAGAATTCGCTTAATTGATGTTGATAATATATTGAGAGAGTGCACTTGTATTCATATTTTTGCACCTTTGACTGTTAGGCTGGATTCACACGAGCATGTTCGGTCCGTAAAGGACGGAACGTATTTCGGCCACAAGTCCCGGACCGAACACACTGCAGGGAGCAGGGCTCCTAGAATCCCTGTTATATACGACGCTAGTAGTCCCGTACTGTAATCATGTTTTCAGTACGGGACAGTACTACGATGCTAGGAGCCCGGCTCCCTGCAGTGTGTTCGGTCCGGGACTTGCGGCTAAAATACGTTCCGTCCATTACAGACCGAACATGCTCGTGTGAATCCAGCCTTAATAATATCGAGGTTACAGTATAGATAAGTGAGAAAGTACCTAAATGTGACCTATATATTATATAGAACTGTGATTGGTTCATTGATGATAGGGGAATGTAAAAATGTAAAATAGAGCCCTATATTGAAAGGTCCGTTAGGTGAGACTAAATAAAATTATACTAAAGAGGATACTACTAGTTAAATACCCGGGGTTTATATATTGATATGTAGAAATATGTTGGTCCCATCTGATTGAAGATATGGGTGGTCTTTTGGCGATAAGGTAGAACATAGTGAGGTTCCTGTCCGTCATGCTATTCCACAGATGCAGGCGTAATATAGTGTGTACCTGCGCACGTGCAGTCAATAGGGAGCCGTTCTTTGCTCTCTATGGAAGTAGAAGAGGCTTGATATGCAAAGTGGGGTATGTCACACAGATCTGCTGCATACACATTACAAACACAGCTCTGCTACCTACATATTACACACAGCTCTGCTGCCTACGCATTACAGACACACCCACACCTCTGCTGTTCACACATTATACACACACACACACACACACAGCTCTGCTGCCCACATATTGCATACAGTTTTGCTATATACACATTACACACACAGTTCTTTTGTGTACACATAACATACACAGCGTCGTATTTACATATTAGACACATACAGCTCTGCTACCACATTACACACACAGCTCTGCTATCTACACATTAGACACACAGCTCTGCTATGTACATACTACATACACAACACTGCTATGTGCGCTTTACACACACAGCTCTGCTATTTACACATTACACACACAGCTCTGCTATATACACATTACACACACAGCTCTGCTATTTACACGTTACACACACAGCTCTGCTATTTACACGTTACACACACAGCTCTGCTATTTACACGTTACACACACAGCTCTGCTATGTACACATTACACACACACACAACACTGCTATGTGCACTTTACAGACACAGCTCTGCTATGTACGCTTTACACTCACAGCTCTGCTATTTACACACAGAGCACTGCTATGTACACATTACATGGTTGTTTTTTGTTTTTTTTGGAGATAAGGTAGAACATAGGGAGGTTCCTGTCCGTCATACTATTCCACAGATGCAGGCGTAATATAGTGTGGACCTGCGCATGCGCAATCAATAGGGAGCCGTTCTTTGCTCTCTATGGAACCAGGAGACGCTTGATGTGCACAGTGGGGTACGTAGGCGCATGCACAATGGGAATCTTAGGACGCTGAGTTTTAGATGAGTTCGGAGTACTTTGTGCAGATATGTTGAGTGTCGATTCACACATTTTTAATAAGGTTTTCTCACAAGGAACATGTGGAGATGTTTATAAATATTATTATGGATGTATTTCTTTTTTTAAGCACTTTGTTTACATGAAATGATGTACAGGACATGATGTCACATATTTTGTACTATATAAAGCGTGCACTGAATCTATGTAACCATGCTTGATAAAGACCCATTCATGGGTTGAAACGGTGAAAGTGTTTTTATGCTTGGTGAATAAGGCCTCATTCACACGACAGGGTCCGAGTGTCGGCCGGGAAAATCGGCCGTTTTTGGCCGATTTTCCCGGCCGGTTTGCATCCGATTTGCATCCGTTCCGATTCCGTTCCGGGCCGAGTTGCCGTTTTTACCGGCCGATTTGGACCCGATTTGCATCCGTTTTTTTCCCTGTCCGTTTTAAAATCGGATGAATTTCATTTAAATTTGTTGCCACACACAGCCCTTTGTAGATAATGCCACAGCCCCCCTGGTAGGTAATGCCACCCAGCCCCCTGTTGGTGATGCCACACAGCCCCCTGTAGGTAATGCCACCCAGCCCCCTGCAGGTAATGCCACCCAGCCCCCTGTAGGTGATGCCACCCAGGCCCCTGTAGGTGATGCCACACAGCCCCCTGTTGGTGATGCCACCCTGCCCCCTGTAGGTAATGCCACCCAGCCCCCTGTAGGTGATGCCACACAGCCCCCTGTTGGTGATGCCACCCTGCCCCCTGTAGGCGATGCCACCCAGCCCCCTGTAGGAATACCACCCTGTCCCCTGTAGGTAATGCCACCCAGCTCCCTGTAGGTAATGCCACCCTGCCCCCTGTAGGTGATGCCACCCTGCCCCTGTAGGCGATGCCACCCACCAGCCCCCTGTAGGTGATGCCACCCACCAGCCCCCTGTAGGTGATGCCACCCTGCCCCCTGTAGGTGATGCCACCCAGCCCCCTGTAGGTGATGCCACCCAGCCCCCTGTAGGTGATGCCACCAAGTCCCCTGTAGGTGATCCCACACAGCCCCCTGTAGGTTGCACCCATCCCCCCCCCCCTTCCAGGAGAAGTCACTGACTTCAATGTCCATATATGGCCAGTGTAGTCACTGACTTCTCCTGAAGAGGAATTCCCTGCCCCAGGTCGGGAATTCCGCTTCAGAAGTGAGTGACGTCACTGTGTCCATATATGGACAGTGTAGTCACTCACTTCTCCTGTAGCGGAATCCCCGGCCATAGAGTCGGGGATTCCGCTGCAGAAGTACGTGACTTTGCTGTGTCCATATATGGACAGTGTAGTCATGCACTTCTCCTGTAGCGGCATCCCCGGCCATAGAGTCGGGGATTCCGCTGCAGAAGTGCGTGACTTCGCTGTGTCCATATATGGACAGTGTAGTCACCCACTTCTCCTGTAGCGGAATCCCCGGCCATAGAGTCGGGGATTCCGCTGCAGAAGTACGTGACTTTGCTGTGTCCATATATGGACAGTGTAGTCATGCACATCTCCTGTAGCGGCATCCCCGGCCATAGAGTCGGGGATTCCGCTGCAGAAGTGCGTGACTTCGCTGTGTCCATATATGGACAGTGTAGTCACTCACTTCTCCTGTAGCGGCATCCCCGGCCATAGAGTCGGGGATTCCGCTGCAGAAGCGCGTGACTTCGCTGTGTCCATATATGGACAGTGTAGTCACGCACTTCTCCTGTAGCGGCATCCCCGGCCATAGAGTCGCGGATTCCGCTGCAGAAGTGCGTGACTTCGCTGTGTCCATATATGGACAGTGTAGTCACTCACTTCTCCTGTAGCGGAATCCCCGGCCATAGAGTCGGGGATTCCGCTGCAGAAGTACGTGACTTTGCTGTGTCCATATATGGACAGTGTAGTCATGCACTTCTCCTGTAGCGGCATCCCCGGCCATAGAGTCGGGGATTCCGCTGCAGAAGTGCGTGACTTCGCTGTGTCCATATATGGACAGTGTAGTCACTCACTTCTCCTGTAGCGGCATCCCCGGCCATAGAGTCGGGGATTCCGCTGCAGAAGTGCGTGACTTCGCTGTGTCCATATATGGACAGTGTAGTCACGCACTTCTCCTGTAGCGGCATCCCCGGCCATAGAGTCGGGGATTCCGCTGCAGAAGTGCGTGACTTCGCTGTGTCCATATATGGACAGTGTAGTCACTCACTTCTCCTGTAGCGGCATCCCCGGCCATAGAGTCGGGGATTCCGCTGCAGAAGCGCGTGACTTCGCTGTGTCCATATATGGACAGTGTAGTCACGCACTTCTCCTGTAGCGGCATCCCCGGCCATAGAGTCGCGGATTCCGCTGCAGAAGTGCGTGACTTCGCTGTGTCCATATATGGACAGTGTAGTCACTCACTTCTCCTGTAGCGGAATCCCCGGCCATAGAGTCGGGGATTCCGCTGCAGAAGTACGTGACTTTGCTGTGTCCATATATGGACAGTGTAGTCATGCACTTCTCCTGTAGCGGCATCCCCGGCCATAGAGTCGGGGATTCCGCTGCAGAAGTGCGTGACTTCGCTGTGTCCATATATGGACAGTGTAGTCACTCACTTCTCCTGTAGCGGCATCCCCGGCCATAGAGTCGGGGATTCCGCTGCAGAAGTGCGTGACTTCGCTGTGTCCATATATGGACAGTGTAGTCACGCACTTCTCCTGTAGCGGCATCCCCGGCCATAGAGTCGGGGATTCCGCTGCAGAAGTGAGTGACTTCGCTGTGTCCATATCTGGACAGTGTAGTCACGCACTTCTCCTGTAGCGGCATCCCCGGCCATAGAGTCGGGGATTCCGCTGCAGAAGTGAGTGACTTCGCTGTGTCCATATCTGGACAGTGTAGTCACGCACTTCTCCTGTAGCGGAATCCCCAATCCCCGGCCGGGGATTGGGGATTCCGACTCCTACAGCGAGCAATAAAAGACCCTCCTCCTCCTCCTCACATGCACTCTGCACTGTGAGGAGGAGGAGAGAGAGTGCGCCAGCGACGGTAGACCCGGCCATCACTCGGGACACATTCCGGTGATGGCCGGGTATTACCCGGCCCCATAGACTTCTATGGGAGCCGGGCGGCCGGGCACCCGGCCGAAAATAGAGCATGTCCTATTTTTTGACGGCCGGTTTTACCGGCCGTCAAAAAATCGGTCGTGTGAATAGCCCCATTAGGGGTCTATTATTCCTAATGCAGCCGGGTGCCGGCCGATTTATGAACGGCCGGCACCCGGCCGGGAAACCCTGTCGTGTGAATCCCGCCTTAATCAAATCCACTTCTTTGGATTATCTTTAGTGTTGCAGTTCCTTTCTTTGATTGCATATTGATTGTCTAACTTGGACCTGGGATTCTTTGCTGCGTGCACCACCAAAGTTTGGGGAGTTGTCCTTTCACACTGAAGATTTTTTTGTGGCTGTGCTGCTGTTTTCCTGAATACCCCAAAAAATACCCCATTTTGGAAACTACACCCCACAAGGAATTAATCTAGGGGTGTAGTGAGCATTTTGAACCTACAGGTGCTAAAAATATATTTTTTTTTCAATAGGACGTAGTTTTAGCTAAAAATTTTTATTTTTCTCAACAAATAAAAGAGGAAGCACCCCAACATTTGTAAAGCAATTTATCCTGAGTACGGAAATACCCCATATGTGGTCATAAACTGCTGATTGGGCACACAGAAGGGCTCAGAAGGGAAGGAGCGCCATTTGGCTTTTGGAGTGCAGATTTTGCTGGATTGGTTTCTGGGCGCAATGTCGCATTTGCAAAACCTCTGTGGAACCAAAACAGTGGAAACCCCCCACAAGTGACCCCATTTTGGAAACTACCCCCTCTGGGTATTCACCTAGGGGTGTAGTGAGCATGTTAACCCGCAGGTGTTTTGCAGAAATTAGTGTGCAATCAATGTTGCAGAGTGAAAATGGGAATTTTTCCATAAAATGTGCCAATATGTGGTTCCCAGCTTGTGCCACCATAACAAGACTCTCTAGTTATTATGCTGAGTTTCCCAGTTTTAGAAACTTCGTACATGTTGCTCTAATCTTTTGCCTGGGCGATCGACAGGGCTCAGGAGTGAGAGTACCATGCAATATTGAGGCCTAATTTGGCGACTTACAAAGTATTGGTTCACAATTGCAGAGGCTCTTTTGTGAAATAATAAAAGAGACCCCAGAGAAGTGACTCCATTTTAGAAACTACACCCCTCAAGTCATTTATTAAGTAGTGTAGTGAGCATTTTCACCCCACATGTCATTTCCATAAATGAATGTGCTGCGGATGGTGCAAAGTCAAAATAGCAATTTATCCCTAGATGTGACATTTCAGTGGCAAATATGTCTTGGAGAGGCTTGGGGCACTGGAGACACACACACCAAAAATTGTTAAAAGGGTCCTCCCTGGTTTGGCGATGCTATATATGTGGAAGTTAAGTGCTGTTTGGGCACGCAGTAGGGTTCAGAAGGGAGGGAGCACCATTTGGCTTTTGGAGTTTGGATTTTGCTTGGTAGTAGTTTTGTTTGGAGTTTTACTGGTATTTTAGTTTAGAATGTGGGGGCATTTGTAAGCTGGGCAGAGTACATCAGGGGCATAGTCAGATGGTATAATAACAGGGTAAAATAATCCATAGATGTGTGTTACACTGTGATAAATGGTGTCGTTTCTTATCCCCCTTTTGGTACGCACTCCGCACCTTTGCAGTTTGGGGAATTTTGCTGGGAAAGCATTGTCCTGTTATAATACGGGCACCCTCGCTTCCAGCAAATATGTTTGAGACCTCCCCTTCCTGGTTCCCTAATTTTAGTGCCTTCATAAATCCCCTCGTGAAGCAGAATAAGTGTTCCCCTCAGGCCTGCACTACTGCATATTTTTTTCCCTGCCTTATTGGAGTCTTAAAGAGGCTCTGTCACCAGATTTTGCAGCCCCTATCTGCTATTGCAGCAGATAGGCGCTGCAATGTAGATTACAGTAACGTTTTTATTTTTAAAAAACGAGCATTTTTGGCCAAGTTATGACCATTTTCGTATTTATGCAAATGAGGCTTGCAAAAGTACAACTGGGCGTGTTGAAAAGTAAAAGTACAACTGGGCGTGTATTATGTGCGTACATCGGGGCGTGTTTACTACTTTTACTAGCTGGGCTTTCTGATGAGAAGTATCATCCACTTCTCTTCACAACGCCCAGCTTCTGGCAGTGCAGATCTGTGACGTCACTCACAGGTCCTGCATCGTGTCGGCACCAGAGGCTACAGTTGATTCTGCAGCAGCATCAGCATTTGCAGGTAAGTAGCTACATCGACTTACCTGCAAACGCCGATGCTGCTGCAGAATCATCTGTAGCCTCTGGTGCCGATACGATGCAGGACCTGTGAGTGACGTCACAGCATGATCTCTGGAGAACACGGCTGTGTCTGAACTGCCAGAAGCTGGGCGTTGTGAAGAGAAGTGGATGACACTTCTATACTCAACGCCCAGCTAGTAAAAGTAGTAAACACGCCCCGATGTACGCACATAATACACGCCCAGTTGTACTTTTACTTTTCAACACGCCCAGTTGTACTTTTGCAAGCCTCATTTGCATAAATACGAAAATGGTCATAACTTGGCCAAAAATGCTCGTTTTTTAAAATATAAACGTTACTGTAATCTACATTGCAGCGCCGATCTGCTGCAATAGCAGATAGGGGTTGCAAAATCTGGTGACAGAGCCTCTTTAACTTTAAATTTTATTTTTTCATAGGGTAGTGATATGGGGGCTGTTTTTGTTGCGGTACGAGCTGCAGTTATTATTGGTACCATTTTGGGGTACATGCGACTTTTTGATTACTTTTTATCCTTTTTTTTAGGAGGCAAGGTGATCAAAAAACAGCAATTCTGCCACAGTTTTTATTATACAGAGTTCACCACGCGTCATAAATTATTTTTTTACAACTTTTTGCACAATAAAGTTACTTCTGTAAAGAGAATGTATTTTTTCTGTCATGTTGTAAGAGCTATAACTTTTTAATTTTTTTTGTCGACGGAGCTATATGAGGGCTTGTTTTTTGCGAGACGAGCTATAGTTTTTATAGGTACCATTTTTGGATACATGCGACTTTTTGATCACTTTCTATTAATTTTTGGAAGACAAAGTGACCAAAAAACAGCAATTCTGGCAATGTTTTTAAGGTTTCTTTTTTTTTACAGCGTTCACTGCTATTTTTATAGTTCAGATCATTTATAGTTTTATAGATCAGGCCATTACGGACGCGGTGATACCAAATATATATGGTTTATTTATTTTTTTCAATAATAAAATGACTTGATAATCGAAAAAGGGCGATTGTGTTTTATTTTATTACTTGAAACTTTTATTTTATTTTTTACAACTTTTATTTTTACACTTTTCTTTAGTCCCACTAGGGAACTTGAAGGTCCAACTGTTTGATTGCTGTTCTAATACATTGCCCTACCTATGTAGTGCAATGTAGTAGAACTGTCAGTTGTTCACTGACAGCAAGTCGATCAGGCTCCGCCTCTGGGCGGGGCCTAATCGGCTTCTGTAATGGCAGAGCAGGAGGCCATTATTTAGGCCTCCAGTTGCCGTAGCAGCAGTCGGCAGCCCTGCCATTGCATGGCAGGGCTGCCGATTTGCTACAAACCACTAAGATGCAGCTATCGCTTTATCTAGGCAGTTAATGGCAGGGATAGGAGCTAGCTCTGGTTTCTGCCATTACAGCAGGGTGTCCGGTGTAAAATACAGCGGACACCCAATACTGATGACGTCGGCTCAGATTATGAGCCGGAAGCTGAGCCAGCGCCGTTGGTACTGGAAGCCTTTTAGGCCCCACAGAGTATAGGAGGCTTCTGTTGCTGGCAGACCAGGCGGCCAGTATTAGGTCTCCGGTTGCCATTGCAGCCACCGGCAACCCAGCGATCACGTTGCTGGGATGTCGATGGCTAAAACCCCTCGGATGCTGCGATCTCTACTGAACGCAGCATCTGAGGGGTTAATCAGCCGGATCAGAGGCTAGCTCCGGTCCTGGCCGTTACATCAGGGTGTCAGCTGTAACATACAGCTTGCACCCGGCGGTGATGGTACGGGCTCAGCTCCTGAGCCCCACTATCACCGCAACGTAAAGGTACAGCGATTTGCGGGAACTCCTGCCCGACAGCACTGTGTATATACGGCGGATGTCAGGAAGGGGTTAACCCCTTAATGACCAGCCTATTTTGGACCTTAATGACCAAGCTATTTTTTAAGTTTTTCCATCGTCGCATTCCAAGAGCTATAACGTTTTTATTTTTACGTCGACATAGCTGTATAAGGTCTTGTTTTTTGCGGGACAAGTTGTACTTTTCAATAGCACCATTTTGGGGGACATATTATTTATTGATTAACTTTTATTAACTTTTATTTGGGGGGAAATAGAAAAAAACCTGAAATTTCACCACTCTTTTTCGCGTCTTAAATCGACGCCGTTTACCGTGTGATATAAATATCACAATAACTTTATTCAGTGGGTTGTTACGATTGCAACAATACCAAATTTGTGTAGTTTTACTACTTTTACACAGTAAAAACGCTTTTTTTTCAAAATTATTTGTTTTTGTGTCTCCATATTTGAAGAGCCGTAACGTTTTTATTTTTTCACCGATGCGGTTGTGTGAGGGCTTTTTTTTTGCGTGAAGACTTGTAGTTTTTATTGGTACCATTTTGGAGTAGATGCGACTTTTTGATCACTTTTTATTACATTTTTTTAAAGTCAGTATTCACAGAAAACAGCAATTTTTCCATAGTTTTTTATTAAATTTTTTACGGCGTTCACCGTGCGGGTTAAATAATGTAATAGATTTATAGTCGGGATCGTTACGGACGCGGCGATACCAAATATGTGTAACTTTTTAACTTTATTTTGTTTTTTTAATAGTAAAGCATTTTGTGAGGGGAAAAGCTGGGTTTTTAATTTTTTTCACATTTTTTTTAAATTAACTTTATGAAACTTTTTTTTCTCTTTTTTACTAGTCCCATTAGGGGACTATAATATGTGATTCTGTGATCGCATTTATAATACTCTGCAATACTTTTGTATTGCAGTGTATTACTGCCTGTCCGTTTAACCCCTTAGTGACCAGCCCATTTTAGGCCTTAATGACCAAGCTATTTTATTCGTTTTTCTATAGTCGCATTCAAAGAGCTATAACGTTTTTATTTTTTTGTCTACATAGCTGTATGAGGACTTGTTTTTTGCGGGATTAGTTGTGCTTTTTAATCGTACCATTTTTGGGTACATATAATTTTTATATTAACTTTTATTAACCTTTTTGGGGGGGATTATAACAAAAACCTGAAATTCCGCCATTGTTCTATGCGTTTTTAAATTGATGCCGTTCACTATGCGACGTAAATAACATGTTATCTTTATTATATGGGTCGGTACGATTACGGCGATACCACATATGTAGAGGTTTTTTATGTTTTACAACTTTTGCACAATAATAACACTTTTGAACTAAAATTATTTGTTTTTGCATCGTCGCTTTCCAAGAGCTGTAATTTTTTTATTTTTCCATCAATGTAGTGATTTTTTGGGCTTGTTTTCTGCGGGACAAGACGTAGTTTTGAATGGTACTGTTTTGGGGTGCATGGGACTTATTGATTCATTTTTATTATGACTTTTTTGGGGGGCAATGGAAAAAATTGCAATTTCGCCATGTTTTTTTTTACGGTGTTCACCTTGCGGTTTAAATGACATATTAAGTTTATTAATGGAGTCATTACGGTCGCGGCGATACCACATATGTGCACTTTTTTTCTTTTTTTACACTTTTACTAAATAAAACCACTTTTTATGGGAAAAAATGTTTTTTGTTTTTTTTTTGCTGTACTTTTTATTAATAATCTTTATTTCACATTGGTGACTTATTTTATTAGTCCCACTAGGGGACTTTACTGTGCGATCTTCCGATCGCTGCTATAATGCTTTGGTATACTTCGTATACCAGAGCATTATTGCCTGTCAGTGTAAATCTGACAGGCAATCTGTTAGGACGTGCCTCCGGCGCGTCCTAACAGGCATATGTCCAGGGCAGACCTGGGGGCTTTTATCGAGCCCCCGGCTGCCATGACACCCCATCGGAGACCCGCGATTGCATTCGCGGGCCGCCGATGGGTGACAGAGGGAGCTCACTCCCTTTGTAAACAAAGTTAAATGCCGCGGTCGCTATTGACGGCGGCATTTAACGGGTTAAACGGCCGCGATGGAAGTAAACTTCGATCGCGGGCGTTGGAGCAGGAGCTCAGCTGTCATTAGACAGCAGAGCCCCGGCTCCTGCCTGCACGGGAGACCCGTGCAGGACATAGACTAGGCTGACGTGAAAAGGCGTCAGCCTAGCCTAAGGCCCCTTAGTGACCGGCGTAAAGAGGCGTATTGGTGGTCACTAAGGGGTTAACACGGACAGGCAGCTGCTAGGTCATGCCTGCGGCATGATCTAGCAGGCATTCACTTCAGGCAGACCTGGGGGCCTTTATTAGACCCCCGGCTGCCATTGGAGACACAGACACTCGGCGATCGTATCGCCGGGTGTCGGTGGGGGAAGAGAGGGAGCTCCCTCTCTCTCTCCAAAACCACTCAGATGCGGTGCTCGCTATTGAGCACCGCATCTGAGGGGTTAAATGGGTGAGATCGATACTAATATCGATCTCACACGGCAGAGCAGGGACGCTCCCAGCCCTCAGCTGCCTCTAGCAGCTGAGAGCAGGGAGATTTGACAGCTCCCTGCTCTGTAAACTTATTCCGATGCTGCGACGTAAAAAGTCTATGGCATCGGAATAAGGCCCGTTAGTGACCGACGTAGAAACACGATGGGCCGGTCACTAACGGGTTAAGGCAGAAAGACCCACAAACAAGCTACAAATGAAGTTATCTGCAGTAAAGGCCTGGCACAGCATCACAAAGGAGGAAACCGACCGTTTGGTGATGTCCATGGGTTCGAGACTTCAGGCAGTCATTGCCTGCAAAGGATTCTCTACAAAGTATTAAAAAAAAACAAAAAACATGTTATTTATGGTAATGGTAATTCGTCCAATTACTTTTGAGCCCCTGAAATTAGGCGGCTGTATAGAAAAATGGTTGCAATTCCTAAACTTTTCACAGGATATTTTTGTTCAACCCCTTGAATTAAACCTGAAAGTCTACACTTCAATTGCATCTCAGTTGTTTCATTTGAAATCCAATGTGGCGGCAGCAGAGCCCAAATCATGAAGATTGTGTCACTGTCCAAATAATTCTGGACCTAAGGCCTCATTTACACGAGCGTATTATACGCGCGTGCGACGCGCGTGCTTTTCACGCGTGTCGTACGCACCTATAATAGTCTATGGGGCTGTTTAGACGATGCGTGAATTTTGCGCAGCGTGAGTGCGTTGCGTAAAACTCACGACATGTTCTATATTCTTGCGTTTTTCACGCAACACGCACCCATTGACTTCAATGGGTGCGTGAAAACAACGCATGCCACACTGACGGTCCTGCGTTGCATGCGCGAAAATCACGCAAGAGCTGTCAAAAGGATGAATGTAAACAGAAAAGCACCACGTGCTTTTCTGGTTACAAACATCCAAACGGAGTGTCAAATTAGAGATGAGCGCACCGAACTTCACCGGGTTCGGCCGAACTCGTTTTAACCGAACCCGGCAAAAAATGTTCGGGTACGCGACGTCAGGAGACAGTCACTGCCCACGGTGCTGAAAGACTTAAACTGTTTCAGCACCATGGACAGTGACTTTCGATCACAATATACATATACGTGTAAAAAAAAAAAGAAGTTCTGACTTACCGATAACTCCCGGCTTCTTCCTCCAGTCCGACCTCCCGGGATGACAATTCAGGCCAAGTGACAGCTGCAGCCAATCACAGGCCAAGCACAGGCTGCAGCCAATCACAGGCTGCAGCGGTCTCATGGCCTGCCGCGTCATCCTGGGAGGTGGGGCCGGATGACAAGAGAGGGACGCGTCACCAAGGCAACGGCCGGGAGACCGGACTGGAGGAAGCAGGCAGTTCATGGTAAGTGTGAACGTCTTTTTTTATTCACAGGTTGGTGTAGATTGTGATCGGCATTCACTGTCGAGGGTGCTGAAAGAGTTACTGCCGATCAGTTAGCTCTTTCAGCACCTTGGACAGTGACGGGCGTCGACTACCTCATCTCTATGATGGCGGCTGCGCGAAAATCACGCAGCCGCGCATCATACACGGATGACACACGGAGCTGTCAATTGCCTTTTGCGCACGCAAAACGCAGCGTTTTTTTGCGTGCGCAAAACGCACACGCTCGTGTAAATGAGGCCTAAGTGTGTGTGTGCGCGGTGATTCACGACAAGTGTATAGTAAACATAGGTAATACTATCCTAATACCCACCCACGTGCCTAAACATACATATAAAATACAGTACACTCACGCTATCTTCTATGTCCCTCTCCCACCTGGCTTTAACAGTCCCTGTACTAACAGGTTAATACAATACGGGGCTGTAGGGAAAGAGACAGGTCAAAGGGTAGGTTATAGTTGCAGCTGTATGGCAGTGAGCGTAGGGTTAGGGTTGATACAGCTTCTGCTGTATATTGTGTGCAGGGTTAGGATAGGAGGGGGCTAATGTGCGGGCTAGGGGAGGTTGTTGTATAGTATAGGGGAAGTAAGGGTTAGGGCTTATTCAGACAAACGGGATATACGTCCGTGCAACGCGCGTGATTTTCACGCGCGTCGCACGGACCTATATTAGTCTATGGAGCAGTGCAGACAGTTGCGTGACTTTTCCGCAGCGTGAGTCCGCTGCGAAAGTCATGACATGTCCGTTCTTTGGCCGTTTTTCGCGCATCACGCACCCATTGAAGTCAATGGGTGCAAGAAAATCACGCATGCCACACGCAAGCACTTCCGTGGGACAAGCGTGATTCGCGTAACAGCTGTGAAAAGGATGAATGAAAACAGAAAAGCACCACGTGCTTTTCTGTTTACAAACATCCAAACGGAGTGTCATAATGATGGCGACTGTGCGAAAAGCACGCAGCCGCGCATCAATCGGAGCGGTCAAGTGCCTTTTGCGCGTGCAAAATGCCGCGTTTTTTGCGCGTGCAAAACGCACATGCTCGTGTGAATCTGGCCTTAAATGCAGTGGGAAGGTGCTGCAGGGGTTATGCGATTGCAGCAGCTGGAGTAGTTATGGCAGCTGGTCTTGTAGAGTCAGTTCAGCAGGCCTGTTTTGGTGGTATAAAGCTTCTGTCCGGGTGTGGGCTGATGTGCAGCTCTCCTCAGGTCTGGGGGTGGTGTGCCATGAGGACTCATGAGGTCGGCAGTGGAGTGTAAGACAGGGGAGAAGGGCAGAGAGGTCCACCATTGATGGCGGGAGTAGGCAAAGTACACATGTAGTACTCTAGATTATTTAAACCCTCTCTCTGTGCACTTCTATGACATCACTGTGCCAAACTCATGCACGTGCAGTGGGGAGGGGTTAGAGCAGTCCTGTGATGTGTCCACTGTTTATGGCCCCCCCCCCCCGGAGTGTAGGAGGCAAGAAAATCAAAGGAAATCTTCTGCTCCTCCCAGATTGTACACAACACAACGCAGCCAGCTGTCTTATGCCCATGGTAAAATTCCCCAGGTAATGAGATATGTGTGAATACACACCTATGTCTCGTGGGACTAATATATATATATATATATATATATATATATATATATTTCTCTTCACATATAAGCATATAGATATAAATACATGAAACACTTCCATATACACCAACGTTAAAGAGGCTCTGTCACCAGATTTTCAAACCCCTATCTCCTATTGCAGCTGATCGGCGCTGCAATGTAGATAACAGTAAAGTTTTTCTTTTTCAAAAACTAGCATTTTGGGCCAAGTTATGAGCATTTTTATATTTATGCAAATGAGCCTTTCTTATGGACAACTGGGCGTTTTTAATCTTATTTCCAACTGGGCATGTATTGTGTTCGTTACATCTGGGTGTGTTTACTTCTTTTACTAGCTGGGCGTTGTGAATGGAAGTGTATGATGCTGACGAATCAGCATCATCCACTTCTCTTCGTTACCACCCAGCTTCTGGCAGTTCACAGACACACAGTGTGTCCTCGCTCGTTCCTCCTGTGGGAGGAAGTGAGTGACGTCACAGCGTGATCTCGCGAGGACACGCTGTGTGTCTGTGCACTGCCAGCAGCTGGGTGGTAACGAAGAGAAGTGGATGATGCAGATTCGTCAGCATCATACACTTCCATTCACAACGCCCAGCTAGTAAAAGAAGTAAACACACCCAGATGTAACGAACACAATACATGCCCAGTTGGAAATAAGATTAAAAACGCCCAGTTGTCCATAAGAAAGGCTCATTTGCATAAATATAAAAATGCTCATAACTTGGCCAAAAATGCTCGTTTTTGAAAAAGAAAAACTTTACTGTTATCTACATTGCAGCGCCGATCAGCTGCAATAGGAGATAGGGGTTTGAAAATCTGTTGACAGAGCCTCTTTAAGTAAATTGAACAGTGATGTGAGATATAGACCATAAAGGGAAAAGACTAGTATGTAATTAAAAGCAAATGTTGCGAAAAAGCAGAGCCGGTTTACCTGAGTAAGGATATGTGCACACGGTAGCAGGCTTTTACGTCTGAAATGACAGACTGTTTTCAGGAGAAAACAGCTGCCTCGTTTCAGACGTAATTGCTCCTCTTCGCATTTTGCGAGGCTTCTCTGACAGCCATAAATTTTGAGCTGTGCTTCATTGAGTTCAATGAAGAACGGCTCAAGTTACGTCTGAAAGAAGTGTCCTGCACTTCTTTTGATGAGGCTGTATTTTTACGCGTCGTCGTTTGACAGCTGTCAAACGACGACACGTAAATGACAGGTCGTCTGCACAGTACGTCGGCAAACCCATTCAAATGAATGGGCAGATGCTTGCCGATGTATTGTAGCCCTATTTTCAGGCGTAAAACGAGGCATAATACGCCTCGTTTACGTCTGAAAATAGGTCGTGTGAACCCAGCCTTAGAATGTATTGTCCTGTTTTTTCAATACTTCAGTAAACTATGAGGCAGATTTACCAAGACTGGCGTTCTAGCTCTCTGCTCCACTGGATGCACTACAGGGTGGACCATTTATATGGATACACCTAAATAAAATGGGAATGGTTGGTGATATTAACTTCCTGTTTGTGGCACATTAGTATATGGGAGGGGGGAAACTTTTCAAGCTGGGTGTTGACCATATAAATGGCCCACCCTGTATATTATATCTATTATACATTTTTACAAGCAATAAAGAAGAAAAAGCACCCCAAGATGTGTAAACCAATTTCTCCTGATTACGGCAATACCCCATATGTGGTAATAAATGACTGTTTGGACGCACAGCAGGGCTCAGAAGCGAAGGAGCGCTATATGACTTTTGGAGATCAAGTTTACTCAATTGGTTTTCAGGTTGTCATGTCGCATTTGCAAAGCCCCTGAGGGACCAAAACAGTGGGCAACCCCCAGAAGTGACCCCATTTGGGAAACTACAGCCCTAAAAAGAATTTGTCTAGAGGTATAGTGAGCATTTTAATCCCATAGGTTTTTTGCTGAATTTAGTGGAATTAGGCCGTCAAAACTTCTATTGTTTTTTTATTTTTTATTTTTTTTACGGCGTTCACGGTGCGCTATAAATTACATATTTAATTTATTCTGTGGGTTGATGCGATTACTGCGATACCATATGTATATAGGTTTTTTTATGTTTTATGGTGTTTGCATATTCTAAGAGCCACAACTTTTTAATTTTTCTATCAGGAAATCTGTGTGAGGGCTTGTTGTTTGCGGAACACACTGTAGTTTGTATTGGTACAATTTTTGGGTACATGTGACTTTTTGATCCCTATTTATGAAAATTATTTGGGAGCTGAAGTGACTAAAAATAGCGATTCCGGTATATTTTTTTAATTATTTTTTATGGCAGTCACCGTGCTCGATAAATTACATTATATGTTCATAGTTCAGACCGTTACGGACGCAGCTATACCAATTATGCATAGTTTTATTTTTTTCAGTTTTTTCTAATAATAAAGGACTTTATAAGTGAAAAAAGTAAATTTTGAAATTTTATTATTTTGACACTTTACTTTTGTTTTTTTTTTAACTTTTTTTTTTTTTTTTTCAGTCCTTCTAGGGACTTGAAGATCCAATTATTGGATCGTTGTTATAATACCCTGCAATTCTTATGTATTGCAGGGTATAATACCTGCCAGTTTCACACTGACAGGAGGCATATTAATCAATGTAAATCGCCTTCAATAGATGGCAGACCCGAAGCCTTTCTTAGGCTTCCGGTTGCCATAGCAATCGCCCCCCCCCGCAACAATTGGCCCCTGCAATCGCGTAGCCGATGTTATTATAACAACTTAAATGCGGCGGTCACTATTAAGCAGTTAATCGGTTCGGATCACCACTGTGATCCGACCCAATGTTTTCCCCCAGTACTAAGGCTGCTAGTAGCAGCCCATACTGGGAGATGCCGGGCTGCGGGGAGCGTCTGTGTGCTCGGTTAGGAGCACACGTAGATTAACGGGCTGCAGGCACAAGGACCAGCTCTGCAGCCCGTTAATCTACGTGGTGTGGTCGTGAAGGAGTTAAATTGCCATTTCTCTGCCCACACCTCCACCTTCCCCCAAATCCCTCTGTAGTATTACATTATCCTCCTCTGTGTAGTTTAATTAAAGGGTAACATAAGTGTTCAAACTTCTGACAAGTCATAGTGACATATCAAAACTTTTGATGGGTGGGGACGGAGCACCGAGACCCACACCAATCGCTAAAACAAAGCGGCAGAAGCGCTTAGTCTATTAGACCATAGACTTTCTATTAAGCCCGTACACCGCTACATTGGCTTTCCGAGAAAAGCCAAACAGAAACGAACCGGCCCAGCAGTCACACAAGCGCTTCTGCCACTTCGTTTTATCAATTAGTAAGGGTCTCAGTGCTCGGACCCCCACCGATCAAAACTTCCGACAAGTCACTATGACATGTCAGAAGTTTGCTGAACGTTTAGTTACCCTTTAACAGAGCTTAGTATCATCCGCAAACAGTGAAATTATACTTTGTAAACCCTCTACAAGGTTATAAGTAGTATAAAAAAAAGAAAAAAAAAGGGCCCAATACTGACCCCTGTAGAACTCCACTGGAAACTGCGACCCAGTCTGAAGATGTAACGTTAATAACCACCCTCAGTTTTCTATCACTGAACCAGTTGTTGACCAAATTACACATATTTTTATGCAGCACAGTATCAAACACCTTTGAAAAGTCTAGACATCCAGAGCCTTTACCAGATCCAGTCTAGAACTTACCTCCTCATAGAAGCTAATCAGATTGGTTTGACAGGACTGATCCCTCATAAACCCATCCTGGTACTGCGTTAACAGTTTATTTCATTGAGATACTTGATAATAGCAACTCTTAGAAAACCTTCAAATATTTTACCCACAATAGAGGTTAAACTTACAGGACTATAGTTTCCGGGCTCACTTTTTCACTTGTTTTTTAATATTGGAACCACATTTACTATGCACCAGTCCTGTAAAATAGGGGTCTGTCGAGGAGGTCAAATTCCGCTGACTATGAATGAGATTGTCCTGCAGACTTTACCTTCGCAAGTCCACAGGTAAACCATTAGGGCAAATTTACACATTGTAGAAATGCTACAGCGTTTAACACTGTCCAGAAATGTATCTTTTCTAGACTGGTGCCAGTATTGGCCACAGAGGTTAGTGGTCCTACATGATTAAGTTGTGCCACAATGATAAATGGGGAAGTAGGAGCTAATAACACATTTTTCTCTTTAACTTGCAGATAAAAGATAACGATATATATCTGAACATAATAAAAATCTTATACAATACGTCCATACAGTCCAAAAATGTATATAATAGCCGTCCAACATTTTTAGCTTTGTTTAGATTTTGTTACTTTTAATTCCCAGAAACAAACTATTAATGGAATATGTAGAGTAGTTCAGTCAATGAAGTTCATGGTAACTAAAAAATGTTCTGCAGTCCAATGACACAAGTTAACCTCATGTACCAAAATCAGCAATGTGACTACTGGCACAAGTCACCAGAAGATCACTTGTATAGGAAAATATGTACAATTTTTAAAGTAGCTTTAAGATATATCCATTGCTACCATTTAGTTATTGCCCAACGTTCTGTGGAGCCTCTTAATAGCACAAGCTCATCTGCCAGCCAGATAAACCATAAAGATGATCCTGTTCCAGATGTGTTGCTCCATTACTTAGACTTCAGAAGATCTTCCCAATTAAATGACTCAGGATTAGAGGTTTGCTCTTTGCTTTTAGGCACAGCTGGAAATATTGACTGCATTTTCTCTCTAAATTCTTTGAGCTGAAAAAAAAAAAAAAAGAAAAAAAAATGTACACAAATAGAAAGAATTAAATACTGGGGCAGATATACTACCGTGTCTAAAATTTTGCAAGCTTTAAATGATATTTAGCACATTTCACTTTAGGCTAATTTAAGAAAAGATGTTTCCGCCTCACGAGACACTTTTTAAAAAGTGTCTCGAAAAGGGGGTGCGGCTTAGTAGTGAAAAGAGAGTGGCTTAGAGAGGGGGAGTCGTCTAAGTGGGACAAACAAAAACTAAGCCGACCTAGAGTTGGCATAACAAAGAAAAGTCTAGCATGTCTGGCAAGATGTGCCAAATTTATCTGCACCAGTGTGATAAATTTGGCGCATCTTCAGACTGCCTTGTCTAAGTTTATGCTGCTTAAATCTTAGACCGCTTAGTAAATCTGCCCCACGGTGTGTAAAACAAGTAACTGCAACCTGCAAATTTTACCTCTCAATAGAAAACCTGGAACAAATCCGCAGAAGAACAGAGAAGGTTGTAGATTTTAAAATCCACAGCATGCGCTAAAATCAATTAACTTTTTTACTGTGCGTGAATTGCCCTGTACAGTATTTTGTTTTGTGGATTTTCATTGTGGAAACGACAACATGTAAATTTGCACTAATATGCTTAGTAAGAAAGGCTGGTGGTCCCTCTCAGCACCATATACATATAACATATGCTTTGTTATGGCATTAATGCACAATGTCTTGTCTCCATTAGCAAAATTAAAATTAATTTATCCCAGATTATTTTGTAAAGATGGGATGTGGTCATATTGATGGAATAGAGATTATAGGGCTTTTCCGAAGCGTAACTTTTTTTGCAAATATATTTGATAAGTGTCTGATCAGTGGGGTCCGACTGCTAAGCTGCAAGGACAAAGTGCCGATCCCTCATTCCCAGCAGAGAGTTGGAATGCAATGCCAGGAATGGCAATTTAAAAAACAAAACAAAAAAACACTTCTAAGGTGCAAGTTATTTTACACCTACAGCAGCCAAATATGTGTATCTAGTATTGTCTATAACTAATCAATTTTGCTTTAAATCCCACAAATAATATATAACCCATGAAAGGTTAAAAATGGGATGTGTATTAATAGTAAATAACTTCAGTACATTTTTCAACATAACACTAAATTCACAGTTCAGCCATAATACCTTGCTTTTTTTTAAAAAAAAACAAAAAACTTAATACTTGACTTTTATATTACAAGAGGAAAGAAAAGCAGAATCCAGACCCAAATTCCATTAGCTTTCTATTTTGGTCTTGTAACTGGTGGAAATGCTTTCACGCTGCTCATGTGGGAACTAGTGATTATGCCTTTGAAGTAGAACACTGAGTGGCATCAGCGTCACGCAGGCCATTTGGGACTCCTCTCAATCTTGGCCATGTCTTTCATGTAAGACTGCAGGGAATAGGATGCTGACTCGCTGGTAATGAATTACACGGATTAGCTGTGGAACGAGGCGATCAGAAACAGGCATGTTCCTGTTTTTTTTTCTTACATCTCTGAAGGTTCACTGGGACAAAAATAGCTTTGGAAAAAAATACACACCGTTTCCTTTGGCTGGTTTTGAAAGAGATTATCTAAAATGTTACTTTTCAAATGAACTTGATATAAGACCGTCTCTTGGAGGCACTAAGAAAAACATTTCCCAAAATACATCAACAAATGTAAAATTAAAAAAACAAAAACAATTGTACACACACGACCAATACACCCGGGTGCATCAACCAAAAAAATAAGTGTCCAGTACTCCAAAGTATATAGATGTTAATATTTGGTGTGCTTTACACATGGGCGAAACTTGTGTCAGGTATTTGAGCTAACAGATTCCATGTGGATTTAGATTGTTTGATATGCGATTACATGCTTCTAGGTTTATACAACCGGGACTTTACATTTTATGGTGTCCATGATATGCTGCACTATGCCCTCCTGATTCTATTTAATAGCATGAGCATCATAACTAAAATATTGTACCGCATCGCCTGAACACCAGAGCCAACTATTATTTGATTAATTTGAAGAAGAATAGGCAGATCTTCCCTCTAGCACAGGGGGTCTCAAACTCGGCCGGGTAAGTGGGCCGCATATAGAAAAAATGTGAAGTTGACGGGCCGCATTACTTTCAAATTTGATGCAATACAAAATTATTGTTAATCAATTAGTTATTTGAACTACTATAACACTATATTACTATAATAATACCGCTAGGTTTAAAATTTGAGATATTTCTCCACGTGCTTATTTCAACAATCCAGCTTTCCAGTTTAAGTGTCGCTAAATGCAGTCCGGCGGCTCAGTTAGCACACATGTCAAGATCGGACAGCCCCTTTTTAGATAGTGCCGCAGTGCCCTCTGTGGATGCTGCCGCAGTGCCCTCTGTGGATGCTGCAACACACCCCTAGATAAGGCCACAGTGCCCTCTGTAGATAAGGCCACAGTGCCCTCTGTAGATAAGGCCACAGTGCCCTCTGTAGATAAGGCCACAGTGCCCTCTGTAGATAATGCAACACACCCCTAGATAATGCCAGTGTCCTCTTCAGATACTGTCACACACCCACTTGTAGATGGCTGCCACAGTGCCCTCTGTAGAGGCTGCCACAGTGCCCTCTGTAGAGGCTGCCACAGTGCCCTCTGTAGAGGCTGCCACAGTGCCCTCTGTAGAGGCTGCCACAGTGCCCTCTGTAGAGGCTGCCACAGTGCCCTCTGTAGAGGCTGCCACAGTGCCCTCTGTAGAGGCTGCCAAAGTGCCCTCTGTAGAGGCTGCCCCAGTGCCCTCTGTAGAGGCTGCCCCAGTGCCCTCTGTAGAGGCTGCCCCAGTGCCCTCTGTAGAGGCTGCCCCAGTGTCCCCTGTAGAGGCTGCCCCAGTGTTGTCAGGGGTTTGCCCAGAGCTGGAGTCCCAGGCAGAGCGCTAGTAGGCTCTTCCTGGGACTCCAGCTGTGCTCCTGACATCACTGGGACTCATGCTCTGGGGAAGCCCCTGACATTCATTGTCGATGTATGGACAGCGATGTCAGAGGCTTCCCCAGAGTCCCGGAGCATAGCCGACACCAGCGCTCTGCTCGGGACTCCAGCTCTGGGGAAGCCCCAGACATCGCTTTTCATATGTGGACAGCGATGTCAGGGAATTCCACAGAGTCCCGGAGCAGAGCCGACACCAGCGCTCTGCTCGGGACTCCGGCTCTGGGGAAGCACCAGACATCGCTGTCCACATATGAACAGCGATGTCAGGGAATTCCAGAGTCTCGCAGCAGAGCCGATACTAGCGGCTCTGTGTCCCGCGGGCCGCAGATGACAGCCCCCGGGGCCGCGTGCTTGAGACCCCTGCTCTAGCACATCAAATACTCAAACCATTTACTTTATAGTATTTTTTAAAGGAAATGTTTTCTTGTTTAAAACATATGGTATCGACTATTGAGGAAAAATAATTTAGAAAGCCAAGTTCACATATAGCATATAAGACACATTATTGTTTTGTTTTTTTTCCAGATGTTAGTGCTAAGTTAACGAAAAAGTGTTAAAGGGGTTGTACCATAATTGACAATTATCACCTATCCACAGGACCTCCTCACTGCGAGCGATCGTTCGGGACCCCCGTTCTAGTGATCAGTGAAAGTCCCAACGTTATTGCCCCCAGCGATTAGACAATTATCACCTATCTTGTAGATAGGTGAGAATTGTGGATTCTGGGAATTGCCCTTTAATTCTCATTCACAAACTGGATTTTTGTTTGATGAATTTTACCAAAAACCCAGCCTGTTGGGGCATAAT
The DNA here is from genome assembly GCF_050947455.1 of Rhinoderma darwinii. NCBI lineage: Eukaryota > Metazoa > Chordata > Amphibia > Anura > Rhinodermatidae > Rhinoderma > Rhinoderma darwinii. Next base: position 300,392,346 of record NC_134690.1, on the reverse strand, counting down.
CAAAAAAGCTACTAGAGTATGTCTTCTGTTGCATTCTTTGTATTTATGTGATGCTAGTAATAAACTGCCTTTGCAGCAAATTCCAAAGGTTACAGTACCGCAGATGTATGTAAAAGGAATGAAAGAATATAGGTCTGATAGAAGCAGGTCCCAGGCTCTGGAACCTTCCCCGTTAGCGAGAAGTCTAATTGCCACATCTCTACTTAGTTCCCACGTAGAATCGGCAAACAGCCTCACGAGGTGAAACTGGCGAAAAAACTGGGGTAAAATAAGCTAAACAATAGGTGGTATAAGGAAGAGAAAGGGGTCTAGAAATTTATCATACACCATCATGTGGATATGCCATAAATGTCTGAGTTATGAAAAAACCTTTAGGGCTGGATTACAAAAGGCACATTACTGCCATAACAAGCGCCGATCGACAATATAACAAGTCGTTCCGCGCTTGTTTACAGGATTTTTTAAAAAGGGCTTATGCTATAACGTATAGAGACAAAGATGCCATCATTGTCAGCTGCACTTCCCCTGCTTACACAGGGAGATGTTCTACCGACAGCGATTATTTTATAAGCTACATAAACAATGTAATAAGCAGATGAACGAGCGCTTGCCCGTTTGTCTACATGCTGCCCTGTTTATACGGGCCAATAATCAGGAACGAACATTCATAAGAAAGCCGATTATTGTGCCGTGTAAAGGAGCATTAGCCTAGAATGCTTACATTCCCCCATACCTAAAACAGTTAAGGGAGATGTACAGGATTAGAAAAAGATTGCGCCCTGATTGATTATAGGAAACTGGCTATGGAAGTCGCCAAGCGCATAGCTCCGGATATACAAAGGACCCTAGAAACCACGATTCAAGCTTCCTTTAACAGACTTCAAAAAGAAGTCACTCAGCATGGCACGAGACTGAACGAGTTGGAACAGGGCATTGCTCTGCTGGAGGATGAAAATCTGACCATACATTTCACCCTGCGGAAGTCATTGGTGGAAAATAAGCGACTGGGAGATAAGGTGGAGGATATAGAGAACAGAACCCGCCGAAACAACCTCAGGATGGTGGACCTACCCGAAAAATGTAAATTGTCTGATTTGCAAGCGCTTTGCGAGAAGGACTTGCCTAAGGCCTTAGTTATTATTGCCGGGTGGAAAAAGCCCATCGTATAGGACCAGATCCGCAGTACAACAGGGATGACCAAACAAATAGTCAACAAAGACTCAGACAAGTCATTATGAAACTACTGGATTTCAATGACAAGGTGTCACTACTGCGAGCTTACTGCAAAAAAGCTCAGCCACTGGAAATACAAGGTTTTAAACTCCTACTCTTTGAAGATTATTCAGCTGAAGTAGCGAAACAGCGGAGAGCTTTCAGCAAGATTTGTTCCACACTTTTTCAAAGAAAACAACGTTTCCAATTGCAGTATCCGGCTACCTTAAGGGTTTTTGGCCGGGATGGCCGTACCAAGTCATTTTGCTCTCCGGAGGAATCAGAAGAAGCTCTGAATTTGCACGATGTCAGAGGGAGAAATCAAAGTGGAGATCCAGTACCCAGGCGTAGTCAGGAAGAAAACGGAGACGGAGAGAGAGATGATGACTGGCTTCGTAAAGACGGTCGGGGTTTGGACTTGGGCCATAGAGATCGCCGATCCCCACATTCTTCCAGGGGGGCCAGAGGTCCGGATTGATTGACTCTCGCTACAGTCTCTCCATGGTGGTCGGGTAAGAGAGGCGCCCGCAGAGCGTAATTTAAGGGAGCACAATGGACATCGTATGTATGCTGCCCTTCCCTCTGTACCTAATTAGGGGGGGGTTGGAGGGTAGCTGATCTCGTGATCGGTCCGTGTGTTCACGCTTTGGAAATGTTATTACCGGGGGGGGAGCTTCTCTTCACATGCAGGAAAAAAAAAAAAAAGAGAGGTCTAGATACTGCAGAGGGTGCATCGGACTAGGTCTGTTCACCAAATTTATTAATGTGCAAGCCCATACAGGGCAAGGTTTTCTCAAGTTATGTTTGTTTATGTACAAAAATGTTAATGTTTTTACTGTATATTGCCATATGTAACGATGTTTTACAAATGAGACGGAATGTCGGGGGGTATTACGGGCAAATTCCTGCGCATACTGAAATATTTACTCGTTCATCATTTAACAACGTCAAAGGCATAGTTCCAAAATTTCCTATTGATTTTCGATCTAGGTATGGTCACGCTGCTATCTTTCGCATAAGTACACCTTTATGAAAGTTATTTCATGGAATGTAAAGGGACTTAAATCTCCCAATAAAAAGATTAAGATTCTGGAGGTACCTGAAACATTTGAAACCAGATGTGGTATTTTTACAGGAGACCCACTTGGATACACCAGAATTTGATCGTATGAAAAAATTGTGGGTGGGTGGTGTTTGCGGATCTCCGGCAGTACAGGGTAAAGCGGGGATAATGATTCTGTTTCATAGAAATCTAGCCCACAAAATTTATCCCAAGAAACAGACACAGAAGGTAGATGGATAAAACTTCAGGTGGAGGTCAGCGGGGAAAATCTTAGTTTATACGATGTTTATGGCCCCAATGGGGATAATAGAGTGTTTTATCGAAACTTAGGTCTGAAAATCCAACAAGATCCACAAGTGAACAAAATAGTGGGGGGAGATTTTAATCCCGTGCTGCATGTAGGTGAGGATAGACAGCGAACAGTTAGGACCGGGTCTGGGGTCCCCCAGAGAATATCGGATAAGGTCTTACCTCTTTTTTTACAGTTATCAAATCTCAGAGATATGTGGAGAGAAGCTCATCCGGATAGTAGAGAATACACTCATTTCTCACATGTACACCACTCATGGTCCCGTATTGACTATCTTTTTTGTTCGGCACAACTGGTAGGAAGGGTTGCGGACTCAGGGATAGGGGACATACTTATTTCGGATCATGCCCCGGTAACAATCTCCATAACGGACACTCACCCGAGGGGTAGCGATTTCTTGTGGAGGTTTCCATCCTTTCTGGTTAAGGATGAGACATTTGTGGAGACAATGAAGGGGTGGTAGTTAGAATTTGCACTTGACAATGAGCCTCATCAGGAAGCACCTGTGTTATATTGGGCCACAGCTAAAGCGGTCATGAGAGGTAGATTGATAGCCTATGTGAGTACATATAAAAAAAAGACGACGCAATCTTATAAGGCAGCTAGCTTACATCTTAGATCGACATATACTACCTACATGTCCTCTCTATTAGATTCAGATAGGAAGAAATGGATTGCTGCTAGACAAGATTATGAGCTGTGGTTGGATAGGAAGGAAAGAATCTACAGAGCACACTTTGAAACGGACTTGTTTAGATATGGCAATAAGTCGGGGAAATTGCTGGCACGGTTGGCAAAGGGCAGGTTTCCTTCCTCTCAGATATTAGCCATGAAAGATAGGGAGGGACAAATTCAAAGGGGGCCGTGAGAGATAAACTCTGTGTTACGTGATTTTTAGAAGGAGCTTTAGAGAGAGGGAGAGTCTGATGCGGGTGAAGGAGCAGCTTTTCTTGATTTCATTGGCCTCCCCTCTCTTACATCAGATCAGTTGGGCCATCTGAATGTGGATATCTCGTTGGAGGAAGTTAGCAGAGCGGTAAAAAATTGACACAATGGCAAGTCCCCGGGCCCGGATGGGTACACAGGGGAATTTTACAAGGCTATGTTGGACCAAATTGCTCCTCCATTGTTAGCATACTACAATGTGGTATTGACATCTGGCACACTGCAGGCGGGCTCTAATATGGCTTATATCAAAGTTTTACCCAAGCCGGGGAAGGATCTTTTGAACCCAGGATCTTATCGACCCATCTCACTTATAGATCAAGATCTCAAAATCTTAACAAAAATTATGGCAGAGAGGATGGCGATTCTGATGCCCGATCTTATTACACCGGCACAGGTAGGATTTATAAAAGGGAGATCGGCAGTAGCGAATTTACGTAAGGTACTAACAGTTTTAGATAGGGTACGTCACCGTCCTCAGTCAGGCGAATCGCCGGCACTGCTGACACTCGATGCGGAAAAGGCGTTTGAGAACGTGAGGTGGCGTTGGCTGGGGATGGACAAAATGAATATCAAGGGAAATCTCAGGACTCTATTACGAGGACTTTATGATTCCCAAAAAGCCTGGCTTTATATCGGAAGCATTCATATTGGAAAAAGGCACCAGACAGGGATGTCCATTGTTGCCCTTACTTTTTGACTTGGATTTAGAGCCCCTGACTAGATATTTAGAGTCAAGCAATGTTTTCCAGGGCATACAAGTGGGGGATCAGGAGGTACGGCTCACTTTGTTTGCAGATGATATTCTGATATTCATGCCCAACCCCGAACGGCAATTGAGGGGTCTGCTAGAAAAAATTAATGAGTTTGGGGAGTTTTCAGGTTACAAAATCAATATAGCAAAAAGTGAATTACTGGAACTAGATCATCCACATTCAAATGACTATTGGTCCAGAGCAGGGATCCCAATCCAAACAGCTGCGTATTACATCACATATCTGGGCATTAAAATAGGGAAGACACCGGACACTTTATACACGCTAAATTACAACCCGCTAATAACTAAGATCACACAAGAACTACATAGTTTTCCGAAATTACTTTACCCCTTACAAACCCTGCCAATCCTGCTGAAACACATAGATATCAAAAAATTACAAGCTGCTTTTTCAGGTTTTATTTGGAACGGAAAACGCCCCCGGATTGCATTAGTTAAGTTAATGTATTGCAAAGACGAGGGGGGGGGGGGATACATTTTCCAAGTGTCAAGGGTTATAATTTGGCGTGTTTGTTCCGAGATTTGTTGGACTGGATACAGGGCACGAGCCACTATTCGAATGGGGACTTGGAACAACAATTAGCGGCACCCTGGAACCTCATGACCTTATTACACACTAGATACTCTAAACTCCCTTCTGAAGTGAAGCACTCCATACTATTAAGAGATACCATAGCAACTTAGTTATTTAAAGTACCGTTTTTACTGTCAAAAAGGATGCCGCTATGGGGCCACCCAGAATTTCCGCAGGGGACACACAATATTATTTTTAGAGAGTGGAGGGAAAAAAAACATTCTGTTGGCACAACACCTAATGCACTCTGAACATCCAAGGTGGCTTACGATGATGGAAATTAAAGATATATATAATTTGGCTGATAAACATAATTTTCCCATAATGCAAATAGTAGCGTTTTGCAGAGAGAGGTTGCAGTCGCTCCACGAGGAAGCACTAGTACACACTTTTGATGAAATTATAGGCCCGAGAGTGGAAAAAGCTTCGATATCCTCTATATATAATATCATTAGAAATAGGGTCGTTAAGCTGAATCCTAAAGATTGCTATAAAAGGTGGGAAAGATTGACAGGGGATTCGGATATTGCAGAAGTTATACTGAAAGGGTGGAAGACGGTTTGAAAGGAAATTATAAATGAGAGGTGGAGGGAGTCGTATTTCAAAATCATGCATAATGCTATTTATGGTTTCAACATCCCGGCTTCTGCCTCTAATCCGGATAGGATAACTGCTTGTCCTAAATGTCAATTGGCTAAATCTGATATGTTCCATGGGATATGGAGCTGTCCAGCTACCTCAATTTTTTTTTTGGGGGGGGGGGGGGGTGTGCAGGTTTGTAACAACATTCTGGGCGACACCCCTACCAATGTCTCCACAATGTTTGCTATTCCATCGGGTGAGACCACCTGAGGAAGAGGATACAGCGATATCTCGACGGGTGCCCTCAGTAATACATACTGTCCTCATGGTAGCAAAAAGATGTCTATTGCAGAACTGGCTGATTAGGGAACTCCCAACAATATCAGAGGTGATTATACAGCTGAAGAAGCTTTTGAATATAGAACGCCTAGAAACAGAAAGAAAGAAACAAACCGCTTTTTCACCAAATGGAAAAGATTCATTGTTACTCAATTCGATGATCAGGAGATCAGAGAATTGATGTCCTCATTTAGACACACAGAGTGGTACGCAAGATAACACTTTAGTGGTTCCTTGGGAGCATTGGAAATTCCCTAGATGTATTAGGGAAAAGGATACTGGGACAATACCAGGTATAGTTAGATTACTTGTATAGGTGCTTACGGGTGGGACAGAGGGTGAGCTATATGTCGGAAATAATTGTAAACATCTTACTTGTATGGACGTTCTAATGTGTATTATTTTGTGTAGGATAATGATGTCGATACATTTTGGCAAATGTAAATTTGTTGTTCAATGTTGTATTGAATTGTTATTATGTAAAATTGGAAAAAATGCAAATAAAAATGAAGGTTTAAAAAAAGAAAAAGATTGCGCCTTTCCTCAAAATACAGTGACTATCCCCAGTTTGTATGTAGTATTGCAGCTTAGCCCCACTAACTTCAATGGAGCTGAGATGAAATACCAGACACAAACAATATACAGGTCTGTTGCTGTTTGGAACTAAGCAGCCATGTTTTTCTAATCCTGTACAACCTCTTTAACCCCTTCCCGTCGTAAACAATTTTCAGATTTTCATTATTTCCTCCCCACCTTCCAAAAGCCATAACGTCTTTATTTTTCCATCGATATAGTCCTATGAGGGCTTGATTTTTGCGGGACGAGTTGTAGTTTTTTGTAGCACCATTTTTTGTGCCATATAATGTACTAATAAACGGGGAAAAAATTATTTCTGGGGTAGAAAATGAAAAAAAACATTGATTCCTCCATTGCTTTTTGCACTTCGTTTTTTTACGGAATTCACTATGCAATGTAAACAACATGTAAACTTTATTCTGCGGGTCAATACGATTACGGCGATACCAAATATATTTAGTTTTTTCTATATTTTACTACTTTTACAAGTAAAAAACTAAGTGTAAAAAATTTAATTTATTTTGTGTGGCCAAATTCTGAGAGCCATACGTTTTTTATTTTTCCGTAGATTAAGTGGTATGAGGGCTTATTTTTTGCGGGATAAGCTGTAGTTTTTAATGATACCATTTTGGGGTTCATGTGACGTATAATGCCCACAGATTCCCCCATACAGTATGCCCCCATACACTATGATGCCCCTATAGCTGCCACCATACACTATAATGCCCCCTTAGCTGCCACCATACACTATAATGCCCCATAACTGCCACCGTACACTATAATGCCGCCTTAGCTGCCCCTAGTGCCAGTGCTCACGTATATAGTGTCAGTGTCCGATACTTCGTGTAGTATTGCGATTCTCAATACGAAAAACGATACTTTGCCAACAATAAGAAAAAAAACACAAAGATATAAAGACCTTCGTTTTCTGAACATAAAACTTTTATTGGATTGAATCTGATAGGGGATACTTGTGATTGCTGGGTGTCGGCCACTGGGACACCCAGCGATGAGGAGAACGGAAACCGAAAGTCCCCGTCCCCCCAAGTGCTCCATGAGAATAGAGCGTTTGTGGGTCACATTAACCCCAATGTTCCTCAATGCTGGCTGAAACAAATACTGGTGCCTGTATTTTAGGTTTTGTTCTGCTCCAATACCTGCCTGGGGCTTTCCTCTCAGTTACTACACTGCAGCGCGGTCCCGATTCCAAACTTAGGGTGCGAGCGACACAGGCACGTCAACAGGAACCCACTCCTGCACCATTGCGCCATTCTCCTCCCTCCCTGCCCCTACACACAGAAGCAGATCATCATTGGTGGCAGCAGAAACAGGAGGGAGGAGCATTCCTCCCTCCTACTGTGATGCGACCAGGACTAATGACGAGCGGGGTGGCCACTAAAGCAAGAGAACATCGTGGGCGCTGTACTGTGCGTGCGCCATGTTCTCTTCATGTATTTCAAAAGTAAGCTGTGTGGACGCACAGCTTAGTATCGAAATACGTAAATTGACGGTATCGAGCCGTTTCCAAGCACACAGTATCGAAACTTCAATATATCGTGCACCCCTAATCCCCTGTAGATAGTGCCCATGTAGATAGTGACACTAACCCCCCCTGTAGAAATTGCCATTGGAGCTCCCTCTAGGAGCGAATCCCCAGCCAGAGCATTGGCCACGCTGCGGCCAGATATCCCGCTCCAGGAGGGGTCCCTGACATTACTGTCCATATATGGACAGTGATTGCAGAGGAAAAAAATGGGATATGAACGGCGCTGCAACTCAAGAATGATGCTTGGAATGGTTATAATGATAAGATCTTTTATTCAATAGGCTACGCGTTTCAATGCCGCACCGGCATCTTCCTCAGGCCATATAAATTTCAGTTGAAACAACACACCTTAAATACAACATGCTGCCAAAAAAACCGCCAATGTGATCAAGGTCAGAGTGCATCAGTGACGTCATCGATAAAAAAGATTTAAAAAAAAAAAAAAACACAAAAAAAAACAACACAAATAAAGAAAGACAAGTGTAAAACCAATAGTAACACAATAAGTGACATCATGGGTTAAAAAATATAAAGAACAATACAAATAAGAACATTGTACCATGAAAATGCTATCAAGGAATTTCAGAGAAATAGAAGTCGGGACCTGCAAAAAAATACATACTATTTGCTATTCGCGTAAGTGTGGTATTTACAAACACAACGATTTTTATCAAAATAAACATCTAATACTTTAATAAATAGGATAGAAAAGAAGAAAAGGATCAGTTTAAACGAATAAACCTCTGAATACATGTATATTTTGTATTTCTCAGCGTGTATGAACTTGAGGAACTAGATATCAAAAAACTCAAAAGAAGGTTTGAGATGCCGTAAAGAAGACACTATTTTAATATCTAAAATCGGAATAATCATATATATATATATACACACACCCCTCTTTTGTGTTTTTTTTTTTTTTTTAAATCTTTTTTATCGATGACGTCACTGATGCACTCTGACCTTGATCACATTGGCGGTTTTTTTGGCAGCATGTTGTATTTAAGGTGTGTTGTTTCAACTGAAATTTATATGGCCTGAGGAAGATGCCGGTGCGGCATTGAAACGCGTAGCCTATTGAATAAAAGATCTTATCATTATAACCATTCCAAGCATCATTCTTGAGTTGCAGCGCCGTTCATATCCCATTTTTTTCCTCTGCAATCATTTCTACACGGAGACCCATTGGTGTGACCGTCTGGGATTTCGGCTGCAGCACTTACTATCCTATGTGACTGATCTTACTTCTTGTGGTAAGCCTACACCTGTCACATTTTGACTGCTATTTTTGGGCTTACTTACGCTATGTGGCGCCGTGTGTTTTTTCTTGTATCATATATGGACAGTGACATGAGGGGCTTGCCCAAGACAGGAGTCCCTGGCCAGAGAGCTTGCGTTGCTCTGGCCGGGTACTCCATAGTTGAAGGCCCGACATCTGTCCGTATATGGAAAGTGACGTCATGGGCTTCCCCAGGCTCAGCGATTAAAAGTAGTGCTGTGTTCGGGGAATCCTCAACGAGTGGAGGAGCTCCCTCTGCTCCTCCGCTTTGTATTAATGCTGAAGCAGGGAGCGAACGGTTCTATGCTTTAGCATTGGATTCAACTGTATCTGCATCCTGAGGACGCAGATACAGTTGACACCGGGACATACCACTGGCCGCCTGGAACAGGAGGGAGACCGCCTAGAATCTGGGACTGTCCTGCTGAATCTGGCACAGTTGGGAGGTATGCATGCCATACATTCTGGATAGAAAGTGTGCGCCTAGGTAATCGGATGGTATTCTTACTGTATTTCCATCAGTGCACCGAATTGTAGGAGAGTATTTACCTTTCCTTTTGCCTTAAAAAAAAACCAAAAAAAACCAGAAAAAACACTTCATGGGGCAGATTTACTATTTAACCCCTTAATACGAAGGTATTTTAAACTTTAATGACCAAGCAATTTTTAAAGTTTTTCCTTCGTCTTCAAAGAGCTATAACTTTTTTATTTTTGCGTCGACATAGCTGTATAAGGACTTTTTTTTTGCGGGACAAGTTGTATTTTATAATACCACCATTTTGGGGTATATGGAATTTATTGATTAACTTAACTTTTTTTTAGGGGGGGTACTGGAAAAAAAACTGAAATTTCGCCATTTATTGTTTGCGTCTTAATTGTGTGGTATGAATAACATAACTTTATTCAGCGGGTCGTTACGATTGCGGCGATACCAAATTTATATGGATTTGTTTGTTTTCCTACTTTTACACAGTAAAAACACATTTTTTTCAAAATTATTTGCTTTTGTGTCGCTATATTTTAAGAGCCATAACATTTTTATTTTTTTACCGATGCAGCTGTATGAGGGCTTTTTGTTTTGCGGGATGACTTGTAGTTTTTATTGGTACCATTTTGGAGTAGATGCGACGGATCACTGTTTCAAATTCTTTAGAAGGCAGGATGAACAGAAAACCGCAATTCTGGCGTTGTTTTCTATTATATTTTTAATGGCGTTCACCGTGCGGGTTAAATAATGTAATTATTTTATAGTTGGGTTCGCTACGGACATGGCGAAACCAAATATGAGTAACTTTTTACTTGGGACATTTATTTCAAAATTTATTTAACTTTTTCTTTTTTACTTTATTTTTAGTCCCACTGGGGGACTTTACTGTGCCATCTTTTGATCGCTATTATAATACACTGCAATACTTCGGTATTGTAGTGTATTATTGCCGGTCAGTTTAAAACTGATAGGCACCTGTTAGGTCATGCCTCTGGCATGGTCTAACAGGCAATTACAAAAGGCAGACCTGGGGGCCTTTGTTAGGACGTAAACAAGGCAGAGACCAGGGGTCAGCAACCTTCGGCACTTCAGCTGTTGTGAAACTACATCTCCCAGAATGCACTGACAGCCAAAGGCTTAATTATTCCATCCATAGGCAGTCAGGGCATACTGAGAATTGTAGATTTTACAATAGCTGGCGTGCCGAAGCTTGCTGAACTCTTACTTAGACAGTATTAGTAAATATTCCTAAATTTTGTGAATCCCAGTAGTTACTAGCTCGGACCATGCGGTACACAAGTCATGGATTTTTAAGACTGTTTCTCTAAGGGAGTGGCTCATACAACTGTAAAAGTCGTCCCTAGGACTCCCATACAGTTGATTAGAACAGCGGTGCACAGGAGTCATCGGGCCCTGTCCTGCATTGTTTCCTCTCATGGGCCTCAGGCTTAAAATTTCAGGCCTGAGGCCCAGGAGGTCCCAGGTCCCCGGCCAGACGCGATATCATTCCTTCTGCCTGCTCTGCATACATCCCAGGCTTCAAATCAAGAGACCTGTTACCGGCATTGCTGGGGATTATAACGCAGAAAAAAAACCAAACAGGTTAGGTAGGTAGGGCACTATTAGTCTGAGGGGCACAGAATATGGGAACGATAACTGTATCTAACCACTATATGATCACTGTATGGTGATGTTATTCAGTCTCCGTATCATGGTTATATTGGTCTTTGTATAGTCATTTTTGTTCGGTAACAATATTGTGGTAATATTTTATCACTATGTTGATAATACTTACACTAGAAACAGATAAAACAAACACGGCGCCAGATTGTGCAATAAAAAACGATAAAAGCCAGGGGCAAAAGATGGAAATTTGCTCACCTAGGGACGTGGACACCGGTAAAGATGTTGTAAGCGTATGAGAGCTGCTGCCAGGTCCGTGCACAAACAAAGCAAGTTTGTTGTCAAGAGGTAATGTAAATCCAAGAGAAAAAGGGGACCAAACGGCGCTGCTCAAGAAGGATGTCAGATGAGAAGAGATTATAATAAATAAATGAATTTATTAGGAGTAAGGTAGGCTACGCGTTTCGACGCCGGACCGGCGTCTTCATCAGGCCAATGTGTACAATGCGACATTTGCTTCTTTATATATGTGGAGGAATTGACAAAGAATGGCTAACAAATTAGTGAAAAAACCGCCAACATAGGCGGGTCAGAGGTCACACACAGCCATTCTTTGTCAATTCTTTGTCAATTCCTCCACATATATAAAGAAGCAAATGTCGCATTGTACACATTGGCCTGATGAAGACGCCGGTCCGGCGTCGAAACGCGTAGCCTACCTTACTCCTAATAAATTCATTTATTTATTATAATCTCTTCTCATCTGACATCCTTCTTGAGCAGCGCCGTTTGGTCCCCTTTTTCTCTTGGATTTACATTGATAATACTTAGTTATGGTGTGGAGTTATTGTATGGCTATATTATTTAGAGGTGTAGTACCACATACAATGGTGCTTATGATGAAAAATTATTTAAGGGGCAGAGCTGATGCAAATAATATTATGGATAGAACTGACTTTTATTATGAAGTAATATCCAGCAAAAGTGTACTTTGGAGCCGATGTATCCATGCTGCAATGAAAAAGTTATGTTCTATCTATGCCATCTTTATTTTGTGTGGGGTGAGCAGAACATATGACCTTTTAAGATCCTAGCGATGCCCCTGGTGAATCCAACATTATAGAGTTTCTTAGGAAAAAATCTTAGGCCACATATCAAATGATGCCACATAAAGTAAAAGGTATTTATTATGTACCCTAAATCTATCTGGTCTGCTTATATATTGTTAGCACAGGGCAAACCTATGTCTCATGATTTTATTTTCTAAGCCCAGAGTTAATAATGCACAAATAAAGTGTAATTTATTCCCCTTCTGTTCCTAGAAGTAACAGTGACATCAAGATAAACACTTTTGCCTGAGATCCTTGATAAACGCAGTTCTCTCGGGACATTTGTTTTCATGCCTCGAATACTCTGTAATGAGAAATTTTCAGCTGCAATATCATACACACAAGCTAAATAGGACACAGGGAGGGAACAGCCTTAATGTTATTCTAAACAGAGGAAACCGCGCTCTACAGCAGTATAATAAAAATGTTCCTTGTAGCTTGCATGAACGGCTTTTAACATGTTTACTAGATAATTTATATTCTGAAAGGCTGAATAACTCGCCTTGTGACACGGTCAACACTATTCTTCAGTCTGGCGTGTTTATTATACCACTAAAAAAATCTGTTTCCTTTATTAATAAGAGAAAAAAAAAATCCATTTCATCTCAGATCTGATGGGAGCCAAGAAATATGGCTGCCATACTACTGCATTTCAAATACTCGAGTACATGTTTTTAACCCCTCAAATAACAGCCGATTTTTGGCTTTGAAGGATGGCCAATTTTTTTTTTTCGTTTTCAATCACTTATCCCAAGATCCATAATTTTTTATTTTTACGTCAAACAGCTTTTTTGTGGGTCAAGTTGTAATTTTTCTTGGCGCCATTTTGGGGTGTATATATAATGAACTTAAAATTATTATTTTTTTGAAGCAGAAAAGGGGAAAAAAACCCAGTAATGCCATCATTGTTTTTGCGATATTTTTAACATTTATTTTGTTTACTGTGCAGTATAAATATTTATATCTCCCTCTGTCAAGCTCTATAGATGCCATGGTCGCGCTTGGCCGCATCATCTACAGGGTTAATGGCCAGGATCAGAGAGGAGCCTAACTGTCAATTACCGCTTGGCTCCTGCTGATTGAGCGGGGAAAGCTCCTGTACCGGCAAGATCACCATGGCTTACATGTACCCTCATGAAGGCTTTAGTTAAGGCTCTCCATGACGTACATGTATAACATGGTGGCTTAAAGGATTAAAAGGACAAGAGACCTATATATTATAGTCGCTTATAGATTATTAAATGGGTAAGGTTTTTTTTTGGGTTTTTTGAGAGTCCTGCTCATGCTATACACTGCACTCTACTTTTCTCAGAGTATGAGAGAGTAAGCTTGCTTGTCTGCCTGTTTGTAATCCTACAGTGAAGGAAATAAGTATTTGATCCCTTGCTGATTTTGTAAGTTTGCCCACTGTCAAAGACATGAACAGTCTAGAATTTTTAGGCTAGGTTAATTTTACCAGTGAGAGATAGATTATATTAAAAAAAACAAAAAAACAGAAAATCACATAGTCAAAATTATATATATTTATTTGCATTGTGCACAGAGAAATAAGTATTTGATCCCTTTGGCAAACAAGACTTAATACTTGGTGGCAAAACCCTTGTTGGCAAGCACAGCAGTCAGACGTTTTTTGTAGCGGATGATGAGGTTTGCACACATGCTAGATGGAATTTTGGCCCACTCCTCTTTGCAGATCATCTGTAAATCATTAAGATTTCGAGGCTGTCGCTTGGCAACTCGGATCTTCAGCTCCCTCCATAAGTTTTCGATGGGATTAAGGTCTGGAGACTGGCTAGGCCACTCCATGACCTTAATGTGCTTTTTTTTGAGCCACTCCTTTGTTGCCTTGGCTGTATGTTTCGGGTCATTGTCGTGCTGGAAGACCCAGCCACGAGCCATTTTTAATGTCCTGGTGGAGGGAAGGAGGTTGTCACTCAGGATTTGACGGTACATGGCTCGATCCATTCTCCCATTGATGCGGTGAAGTAGTCCTGTGCCCTTAGCAGAGAAACACCCCCAAAACATTATGTTTCCACCTCCATGCTTGACAGTGGGGACGGTGTTCTTTGGGTCATAGGCAGCATTTCTCTTCCTCCAAACACGGCGAGTTGAGTTAATGCCAAAGAGCTCAATTTTAGTCTCATCTGACCACAGCACCTTCTCCCAATCACTCTCAGAATCATCCAGATTTTCATTTACAAACTTCAGACGGGCCTGTACATGTGCCTTCTTGAGCAGGGGGACCTTGCGGGCACTGCAGGATTTTAATCCATTACGGCGTAATGTGTTACCAATGGTTTTCTTGGTGACTGTGGTCCCAGCTGCCTTGAGATCATTAACAAGTTCCTCCCGTGTAGTTTTCGGCTGAGCTCTCACCTTCCTCAGGATCAAGGATACCCCACGAGGTGAGATTTTGCATGGAGCCCCAGATCGATGTCGATTGACAGTCATTTTGTATGCCTTCCATTTTCTTACTATTGCACCAACAGTTGTCTCCTTCTCACCCAGCGTCTTACTTATGGTTTTGTAGCCCATTCCAGCCTTGCAGGTCTATGATCTTGTCCCTGACATCCTTAGAAAGCTCTTTGGTCTTGCCCATGTTGTAGAGGTTAGTCAGACTGATTAATTGAGTCTGTGGACAGGAGTCTTTTATACAGGTGACCATTTAAGACAGCTGTCTTTAATGCAGGCACCAAGTTGATTTGGAGCGTGTAACTGGTCTGGAGGAGGCTGAACTCTTAATGGTTGGTAGGGGATCAAATACTTATTTCTCTGTGCACAATGCAAATAAATATATATAATTTTGACTATATGATTTTCTTTTTTCTTTTTTTTTAAATATAATCTATCTTTCACTAGTAAAATTAACCTAGCCTAAAAATTCTAGACTGTTCATGACTTTGACAGTGGGCAAACTTACAAAATCAGCAAGGGATCAAATACTTATTTCCTTCACTGTATACAAGCTGGATAAACAGGATCTCTTTTGTGCATCCTCTTAGACCGCACAGTTTCAGAAGGAATATGTACTATCTATATAATGGGTGAACGAAGCACACTATGGAGAATACAAGACTTGCAGGTTCTGCTACAAGCATTAGACTCATGATAACATTAGTGACAAAGGAGAAAGAAAAGGCAAGGGGCTGGAGCATGAACAATACACCAGGAGTAGAGCTGTGGGGATAATCGAGTCATGGGTATAACACACAGAGCTCTCTAAACCGCTATTATTTGCACGGTCTTAAAAAAAAAAAAAAGGCAGACGATCTAGTATGCGTATGGGTGAAGTCTCACTTTCTTCATAGAGAAAAAAACAGCTTTGCCCAAAAACTTGCACAAATAATTGTAAAGCAATAACAGCAACGTTTCTGGTAATAAGGAGCCTTTCGTCAAGCAACGGTGTGTGATTAGCATTGGCTGCATGTGAAGGGATCCCTACAGATTGAAGCATTGGTGTTTTGGATTAACAACTATAAGTGCATTATTTGGGAAGTTAGGTTTTATATACCAAAAATACATACCTACTTGTGGGGTGCTGTCTAAGATTTGTCACAGGTATCTATTGGACAAAGCATTTATGAAGACATGCACCACCCCTGAGGAACATTTTCTGTTTGGTGGTAACTTATCATACTTTTTCTTTTGTATGTAGTCCAAAACCATTTGTTTTATTTTAATGTGGCTATATATACCTTGATTACTACTCACAGCTGCGTTGTTACCAGTGAAATAACGCAATTGTCCGGTAGGTGGTAGTAGCATGTTGTAACCAAGAATAGTGTTATTTTAATTTTCAGGACAGATAAGGTTTACAACCAAATTAACAAGCATACATATATATATATATATATATATATATATATATATATATATATATATATATATATATAAAAATACAATTGGTTCATTATATCTAATGTTTATATAGACTTCGTCAATGCATTACTACGGCCAAATGTTAAAGATTGGGAAATATACACACCAGGTCTCTGAGAACACCTATTCAAAGAGCAAGCTATTATTAACCCCTTCCCGACATTTGGCGTATGGATACATCATGGAAAGCTAGTGTATCCGCATTTTGCTGTATCCATACGACAAATGGAAGCTGAGTCGCTGCCACCATCCCCGGGTGTCGGCTGCATGTTATAGCTGACTCCCTGGGGTAATGGCGAGGACCGAAGCTTGCTCCCATCCCCGCCATTAACAACTCAACTGGCCCCTGAAAATGTGAGAAATTGCTGCTAAAGTTCAAAGCCTTGTAACGTCCTAGAAAAAAAAAAAGAATGTTCAAAAACTATGCCAATCTAAAGTAGATGTTAATTAGCAACAATTTTCTGTGGTATAACCGCCTGTCTTACAAGCAGATCCATTAAAATGTAGAAAAATGCTAATTTTTGCAATTTTTCTCAAAATTTTGGTTTTTTTCACAAATAAACACTGAATGTATCGAGCAAATTTTCCCATTAACATAAAGTCCAATGTGTCACGAGAAAACAAACTCAGAATCGCTTGGATAGGTAAAAAGAATTCCGAAGTTATTACCACAAAGTGAAACATGTCAGATTTGAAAAATGTAGCTCTGTCAGGAAGGTCTAAAGTGGCCAAAGTGGGACGGGGTGAAAGGAATGGTGTCATGAATTTTTTTTTTTTTTTAGTTAATGTGGTTTTATTTAAAGAGGCACCACATTATAAGTGCCCTATCTCTTACATAATGTGATCGGCGCTGTAATGCAGATAATAACAGTGGTATTTATTTTGAAAAACGATAATTTTTGAACAAGTTATGAGCAATTTTCGATTTATGCTAATGAGTTTCTTAATGACCAACTGGGCGTGTTTTTACTTTTGACCAAGTGGGCGTTGTACAGAGGAGTGTATGACGCTGACAAATCAGTGTCATACACTTCTCATTGTTCCAGCTCAGAATGATCCACAGCACAGTGTGATTGTGCAGTGAATGAAGCTGAGCTGGAACAACAAGAAGTGTATGACACTGATTGGTCACTGATTGGTCAGCGTCATACACTCCTCTGTACAACCCCCACTTGGTCAAAAGTAAAAACACGCCAAGTTGGTCATTAACCCCTTAACGTTCAGCGACGTAATATTCCGTCGCCCCAACCATGCCGTTCGCGCTCAGCGACAGAATATTACGTTGCGGGAGTAACGGCCATTTCGGCCGTCTTCCCGACACATGCAGGAGCTGTGACAGCTGCTGTCTCGTACAGCAGCTGCCGCAGCTCCTACAGCGGGGACTGATCGCTGTGTCCCCGCTGATTAACCCCTTAAAAGAACGCGGCTTATTAGGGGTTAAGCTACAATCACCGGCCTGCTACACGATAGCGGCCGGCGATAGTGACTATGGCAACCGGACACCTAACAACGGCGTCCGGCTATGCCATCGACGGAAGCCTAGTTGGTCCTGACCAAGTCAGGACCCACTGTGCTTGCTGTCAGTGAGTAGCTGACAGTTCTAATACACTGCACTACGCATGTAGTGCAGTGTATTAGAATAGCGATCAGGGCCTCCTGTCCTGAAGTCCCCTAATGGGACAAAGTAATAAAGTTAAAAAAAAATGTGTCAAAATAAGAAAATAAAAGTTTTAAAAGTAATAAGAGTAAAAATCCCCCTTTTTCCCTTATCAGTCCTTTATTATTAATAAAAATATATAAACAAACAAATAAACAATACATAATTGGTATCGCCGCGTCCGTAAAGGCCTGAACTACAAAATAATTTCGTTATTTATCCCGCGCGGTGAACGCCATAAAATAATAATAAACCGTACCACAATCACAATTGTTTGGTCACTTCACCTCCCAAAAAAATGGAATAAAAAGAGATCAAAAAGTCGCATGTACCTAAAAATTATCCTGATCGAAACTACAGTTCGTTACGCAAAAAATAAGTCCTCGCACGGATTTATTGATGGAAAAATAAAAAAGTTATGGCTCTTAGAATATGGTAACACAAAAAGTGAGTGATTTTTTACAAAAAGTATTTTATTGTGCTAACGCCATTAAGACATAAAAAAAACTAATATCTGGTATCGCCGTAATCGCATCGCCCCGCAGAATAAAGTGAATATGTAATTTATAGCGTACGGTGAACCCTGTAAAAAAAAAATAGAATAAAAAACAATAGTAGAATTGCTGTTTTTTAGTCACCACGCCACTTAAAAATAGAATAAAAACGGATCAAAAAGTCGCATGCACCCCATGAAAACTGCAATGAATTCCTCAAGGTGTCTAGTTTCCAAAATGGGGTAAGTTTTGGGACCACAAGACCTCTTCAAACCGGACATGGTGCCTAATAAAAAGGAGAGGCCTCAAAATCCACTAGGCGCTCCTTTGCTTCGGAGGCCAGTGTTTCAGTCCATTAATGCACTAGGGCCACATGTGGGATATTTCTCAAAACTGCAGAATCTGGGCAATAAGTATTGAGTTGCGTTTCTCTGGTAAAACCTTTTGTGTTATAAAAAAAATGGTATATAAAGGATTTTCTGACAAAAACAAATAAATGTAAATTTCACCTCTGCTTTGCTCTAAATTTCCGTGAAACACCTAAAGGGTTCATAAACTTTCTAAATGCTGTTGTGAATACTTTGAGGGGTCTAGTTTCTGAAATGGGGTGTTTGATAGGGGTTTCTAATATATAGGCCCCTCAAAGCAACTTCAGAACTGAACTGGAACCTAAAAAAGAATAAAAAATTAGGCAATACTTCGCTTCTTCCATTATACTGATAATGAGCCGTACCCACCGCGAGATGACCCCAGTTTTGACCATTTGTATAAACGGAGACCCCTATTAGACCGTTTCAGTGCCCGGTTTTCCAAAGCATACACCCCCCGAGAATTGTATTTCTATTGATGTGTCCTTGGTACATTTTAAAGGGAGGCTTCAATTCCGCCAGTACCTGCCGAGTAAGAGGGCAAGGTATGGCGTGACGATGTATAAGCTGTGCGAGAGTGCATCAGGGTATACCTAGAAATTTAGGATATATGAAGGGAGGGACACCCCCATAACGCCCCCCCTTACTGGGAGGTAATGCAAAAATTGCACCCACTGCTGGACCAGGGTTACCACCTCTACCTGGATCATTTTTATACCAGCTTCCCACTCTTCAACTGCCTCGCTTCCAGAAGTACTGCGGCATGCAGAACTGCTAGAAGAAATCTGAGAGGCCTCCCTGAGACTCTGCTTGGGCAAACACTCAGAACAGGTGAGAGCAGGGCACAATCCAGCAGCAACATATTGTGTGTCAACTACAAGGACAAGAGAGATGTCCTTGTATTGACAACAATACATGCCCACACAGGTACCCACGTAAAAGTACAGAGACCCCCAAACCAGACTGCATCCTGGACTACAATAGGTACATGGTAGGGGTGGACTTGTCAGATCAAGTCCTGAAGCCCTACAGCGCCATGCGGTGTGGTATAAGAAGCTGGCCGGGCACATCATACAGATGCGTACGTGCTACGTCTATGTACAGGCCAGAGAGGAACTTTCCTGTAATTTCAAGAGGTGGTTAAAAAGGAACTAATTTTTAGGGACCAGTACTTCTGGAAGCGAGGCCACACGCATCGCACCAGGGCAGCACTTTCCAGGAGAAGTTCCCCAAACTGGCAAGAAAGGAAAAAGTCAAAAGAGGTGCAAAGTCTGTTATAAGAGGGGGGTAAGGGAGGACACAATATTTCAATGTGACGCGTGTCCTGAAAAACTAAGGCTCTGTATGAAAGAGTATTTTAAAATTTATCATACATCCCTTGATTTTTAATCTACCCCAGTTTTACTTACCCTGATGCACTCCGCACAGCTTATCCCCCTCATCTTTCCCTTCTGAGCCCTGCTGTGTGCCCAGGCAGCTGATAACAGCCACATGTAGGGTATTGCCATACCCAGGTGAACCCACATTACAGTTTATGGGGTGTATGTCTCCGGTCAAAAAGCTCACTACACCTCTAGATGAATGCCTTAAGGGGTGTAGTTTTAAAACGGGGTCACTTCTCGGGGTTTCAACTGTACTGGTACCTCAGGGGCTTCTACATACATGACTTCGCATGAGGAAAATCCCAAGTAGGCCAAATGGTGGTCCTTTCGTTCTGAGCCCTCCCATGGGCCCAAACGGCAGTTTATCACCACAAATGGGGTATTGCCGTACTCAGGACAAATTGGGCAATAAAATGGGGTATTTTGTTCCCTGTGAAAATAAGAAATTTTGATTAAAAAAATGACATCTCATTGGAAAAAAATGACATTTTTTTCATTTCACAGCCCAAATCAAATAGGTGCTGTAAAAAAACTGTGCGGTCAAAATGGTAACAACAAACATAAATGAATTCCTTGAGGAGTGTAGTTTCCAAAATGGGGTCACTTCTGGAGGGTTTCCATTGCTTTGATACCTCTGGGGCTCTGCAAATGCGACATGGCACCCGAAAACCAATCCAGCAAAACCTGGCAAGGACCAAAATATCGAATTCAAAATATGTATAAACGGAAAGTAAAAGTCCAAAGGTTTGAACCTTTTTGGACTTTTACTTTCCACTTATACATATTTTGAATTCGATATTTTGGTCCTTGCCAGATCTGGCTACCACTGAGTTGCCTAGTCTGGTCTTATATGTGCTTCCTTGATAGTTAGCAAATTGTTGTACAGGTTGCTACCTGTATTGCATAAGCATAGGTATTACCTATTTACATATCTATTTTGCCATCTTCTACTATTTTATAATTCACTTTCTGTATCGATTGTTACTCTTGATTCAAACTACATCTTTAGACGGCTAGCGCTGCGGTTTCTCTGTCGTTACTCTCTCATTGCCGTTTTTGGTTGACTATTTGTTTTTACTGCCGACGGTCTCGGTCTGATCACTAAGACGGATTGCCCTTCTCTATTAAAGGTGATATGTGAATACTCCCCCACTGTATACTATTTACCATATATCACGCCCGAGAACAGGCTTAATATGCTGTTGTACACACACGCTGTCGCTTGACTGCGTTTGTTTTCACTTGTAATCGATACCCGTATGCGCCTAAATCCTATCCACCCTATGTGGTTGTCTTTTTCTATCACTGGAATTCTGGTCACAGCGCATGCGCGCGCATACTACATTTCATTGGTGGTTCGTGCTGAACTCACCATTGGCGGGATCATCTGCCTGTCTCAACAGTGGAGGTGTGTTCCTCGACTCAGCTTTTGGTTGGCTGAGGCCACGATGAGGGCACACGTGTAGACAATTCAGTTATGTATTTAGTCTTGAGAAATCCGTGGCGCGCTGTCATTGGCCCCGATACCCCTGAAGACGCTACATCGGTAGCGAAACATGTTGGGGGGGCTTTCCTTTTAATTTTAACACATGGTCCTGCTGACTTTTTACCCTATATCTGTGGAATTGGGTGCAGCGTTCTGCAGTCGCTGACACTCTGCATTTCCACCATCCACTTGTTACAGTTGCACCATGCTGATCTCAGTCAGCTACGGACATGAAATCTTTTTAACCTTTATGTAGTTTGTTCCTTGCTTTAATAGCCTAATAAAATTTGTATTTTAACTCAATTTACAGTTGGAAAACAGGGCTTTTGGTGCCGGTAGGCATTACTTGTGTATTGATGTTAATGCGCCCACCAACTGTTGGGGTTCTTTTCTCTATTGTTCTCTAGTTTCCGAAATGGGGTAACTTTTGGGGGATTTCTACTGTTTTGGCACCTCAACACCTCTTCAAACCTGGCATGCTGCCAAAAATATATTCTAATAAAAAAAGAGGCCTCAAAATGCACTAGGTGCTTCTTTGCTTCTGGGGCTTGTGTTTTATTCCACGAGCGCACTAGAGACACATGTAGGACATTTCTAAAAACTGCAGATTCTGGACAATACATATTTAGTAGTGTTTCTCTGGTAAAACCTTCTGTGTTACAGAAAAAATGTTGAATACAATTGAAATTCAGCAAGAAAAATTAAATTTGCAAATTTCACCTCCACTTTGCTTTAATTCCTGTGAAATGCCTAAAGGGTTAAATAAACTTTCTAAATGCGGTTTTGAATACTTTGAGGGGTCTAGTTTTCAAAATGGGGTGTTTTATGGGGGTTTTTAATACATAGGCCCCTCAAAGCCACTTTGGAACCGGACAGGTACCTTAAAAAAAAGGCCTTTGAAATTTTCTTAAAAATATGAGAAATTGCTGTTTATGTTCTAAGCCTTGTAACGTCCAAGAAAAATAAAAGAATGTTCAAAAAACGATGCCAATCTAAAGTAGACATATGGGAAATGTGAACTAGTAACTATTTTGGGGGGTATAACCATCTGTTTTACAAGCAGATGCATTTAAATTCTGAAAAATTCTATTTTTTATAAATTTTCTCTAAATTTTGCAATTTTTCACCAATAAACGCTGAATATATCGTCCAAATCTCACCACTACGATAAAGCCCAATGTCTCACGAGAAAATCTCAGAATCGCTTGGATAGGTTTAAGCATTCCGACGTTATTACCACATAAAGTGAAATATGTCAAATTTGAAAAATGGGCTCTGAGCATTAAGGCCCAAACTAGGCTCCGTCCTTAAGGGGTTAAGAAACTCATTAGCATAAATCTAAACTAGCTCATAACTTGCTCAAAAATGATCGTTTTTCAAAATAAAAACCACTGTTATCTACATTACAGCGCCGATCACTGGAGGAGATAGGGCACTTATAATGTGGTGACAGAGCCTCTTTAATAAAAAATATATTTACTGTATAATATTTTTGCACATAAAATGTTTTTGGTTTTTTTATTAACACTTTTTTTACTGTATCGGGGGCTGCCCATGTTTTATTTCATCTGTGTATGTGTCTCTTCACAACACATACACAGAAGAAAAATGGCAGCTACAGCGCATAGGACACACTAACCGGAGCCGTTCGTATAGCCTGTGTTTCTGCAGTAGAGCTCTGTACCGAGTTCAGAGCGACCCAGAATAGGAGCTGGTTTCCAGGGGGAAAGCCGGCACCATTTGGGTGAAGACCGGCCGCTCTGCAAGTAAGGTGTGCATGCGCGAGTTTAGGGGGTGGTTGTTTTGCATGTTTGTGGAAGGTTGGTGTGTGGCACGGTTGCATGTTTGTGTGTGGGGGGCGCTCGACGGAGCAGCGGTTCTCGCCGCTGTTTCTTCAAAACAGCTGATTGGCGGCTATGAAGGATGTGCGCCACTGATCCTTCATAGCCACTTATCTGCTGTTTTGAAGGATCAGCGGTGAGAGTAGTTTCTTGGACCTACTGAGAATCGCCCTCTAACGGCGGTTCACAGTATTAGAGCCTTCTCCTACTCACTTGAATGGGAGACGGCTGTAATACTGTGAACCGCCACTATAGGGCGATTTACAGTATGAGCAAGGAATAAAAGCGTAGTGGCGTATAAGCGCCGCTGATCCTTCAAAACAGCTGATCGGCGGCTTTGAAGGATCAGCAGCGCTCATACGCCGCTGCTCCATTCCTTGCACCTACTGTGAACTACCGTGTAACTACATCTCGATTCACAATAGGAGCAAGGAATGAAGAAGCAGCAAGTGTATTACTAACTTAATTTTTTTTGTTTTGCAGGTACCACTGGACCATTTGGACTAGGTCATAGATTCGTTGGACTACTTCAACGATCTACTTTTTTTCTTAAATAAAATGGTGAAAGAGGGTGGAGTGGTGTTTTTATTTCAATAAAAAAATATTTTCTTATGTCTGTGTTTTTTAATACTTTATTAGCTGCTTAGTAATGGCAGCTGTCTATTTGAAGATGTCCATTACTAAGGCAGAGCTTAGTGTTAGCCAGTAGAAAAGCTAGCACTAAACCTCCCGTTATTACCCCAATACCCACCGCCACCAGGGGTATCGGGAAGACCCGGGTACGATCCAGTAACCGACCATCTGTAGAGATGGTTCGACACTGGGGCAGCCGTAATCTGGTATTATAAGGCTGGAAGGGGCCAAAAACAGTGGCCCTTCCCACCCTGGTAATGCTAGGCTGCAGATGCTTTATTGTATCTGGCTGGTTATGAAAATGCAACCCCACGTCATCTTTTTAAAAAAAAAAAAAAAATGAATATATAATTGACCAAAACGACGTGGATCCCCCTCCCCCTCATTTTCATAACCAGGCAGATACAATAAAACAGCAGCACCCTAGCATTACCAGGATGGGAAGGGCCACCATTTTTGGCACTTCCCAGCCTAATGATACCAGACTGCGGCCGTCCCAGTGCACGACCATCACTACAGATGGTTGGGTACTGGATCGTACCTGACTCTTTCCGAAACCCCTGGTGGTGGTGGGTACCAGGGTAATAATGGGGGGTTAGTGCTAGCCTTTTTACTGGATAACACTAAGCCCCACCTTAGTAATGGACCGTCAAACAGACAACTGCCATTACGAAGGTGGTAATAAAGTTTTAAAAAACAGAGATATAACTCCCTGTTCACACAGAGCTTGCTGCCGCTGATTTTCATGCAGGAATCAGTGCCCTAAAACTCCTGAAATCTACATGCATTGATTTCAATTGGAGGCAGGGGCGTTTTATTTCCAGGTGGCTTTTGACCGCTCGCGGGGAAACAAAATCGGCTTCAAAATTCCCAAACAAATTTTTAAGCCTGCAAAAAACAAAAACAAAAAAAACTGTGTGAACAGGGCCTAAGGGTATATTCACACAGTGCAGTTTTGCCGTGTTTTTCCCGCACGGTCGAAAACCACATCGAATAGTGCATGCGTTTTTACCATAATTTTTTCAATGCCGCACTGTGTGAATACACCCTAAGAAAATATTTTTTTTATTCAAATGGGTAATTTTTTTTTATTAACGTAGATCGAAGTAGTCTAGGTAACCTGCAAAACCAAAAAATAAACTTAGTAATCTAAAAAATAAAAATCTTCTCACCTACAGCAGACTTCTGTCTTCTCCCCTGCACCGCAATATAAACTAGAGGTCAATGAAAAATAATTTCCTTAGGGCATGCTCACATACTGCTCAAAAAAAAAAAAAAAACTGCTGTGTGGACATGTGAAATATACTAGCGTTTCTTGTGAAGCACCTATTACAATACAGGTGTTTTTTGCATGGTTTTTGGCACGTAATTAGGACTCCCATTGACTATGGGAACATTGACCCAACGCTTATTTTTCTCCACAACCTGTTTTTGTTAAAACGCTTGCGGGAAAAAAATCTTGTATGTACTAACTGCTCGCTTTCCTATTGATGTGAATGGAAAGTGTTTTTTGATGGGTGTTTCAAGGGGCTTTTTACACGTTTTGTGTGCGCTTTTTGCATGTTTTTGGAGCGTAAGTATTAGTCCCATTAACTATGGGAACATTTAGCGCGCTTGACCAGACGCTTCTTTTTTTCCCACAACGCGTTAGTACATACAACACGATTTTTAACGGCGCGCTTTCCCATTGATGTAAATGGGAAGCTTAATCAAGTGTTTGACATGTTTTTCGGTGCGTACAATGCGCCAAAAAACGCATCAAATACACGCCGTGTGAACCTGTAAACTGAAAAGTCAGTATAATGGTCATTTATAGCCCAGGGTAAACGCCTTAAAAAATAAATAAAAATCATTGTCAGAATTTATGTTTTTTGGTCACCTGGCTTGCCGAAAAATGGAATAAAAAGCGATCAACAAAATCGCAGGTACCCCAAAATGGTACCAATGAAAATTACAGATTGTCCCGCAACAAATAAGCCCTCAAGCAGCTCCGGTGGTGAAAAAATAAAAAAAGTTCCGGCTCCCAGATTATGGCGATGCAAAATGTGCAGCGTTCCAAAAGCGGATAAGATCGGGTGCCATTTAGAAGTGCGACACTGGCCACATATCTGCAGATTATTATTTATTTACCCCATTATTATACCCTCTTATTATGCCCCTGATGTACTCTGCCCAGCCTACATATGCCCCCACATTATAAACTGAAACACCAGCAAAACGCCAGAGCTACTACCAAGCAAAATCTGCGCTCCAAAAGCAAAATGGCGTCCCTCCCTTCTGAGCCCTACAGCGTGCCCAAACAGCCGTTTACGTCCACCGATATGGCATCGCCATACCCGGGAGAACCCGTTTAATATTTTATGAGGTATTTGTGGCACAAACTGGGCACAACATATAGTGCACTAAAATGGCATATCAGTGGAAAATTTTAATTTTCACTCTGCACCATCCGCTGCGCATTAAACCCTTTGCGCACTATGACTTAATAGCATGTCGTGGTGTGGGGGGTGATATATGTAGCGTCTCATGGCTGAGCCCGCGCCATACGCTGCGGGTGTCAGCTGTGTATTACAGCTGATACCCGGGACTAGCGGACAGAAACAGCGAACATGCTGTTACAGGAGCCTGTAAAAAGGTAAATAGTTATTATTAGTGGAAAAAATTAAATAAATATTTAAAGTCCAAAAATAAACCCTTTTCACATTTTTTCTCTAAAGTAATGTAAAAAAATACACAAAATTGGTATTGCTGCGTCCGTAAAAGTCCAAGCTATTGCAATATGCCATTATTGAACTCGCACGGTGAACGCAGTGAAAAATAAAGAATTTTAAACGGCAAAATCGCTGTTTTTGGTCACCTTGGCTCTACCAAAAAATTTAATAAAAAGTGCTAAAAAAGTCCTATGTACCAAAAAATGGTACCAATAAGAACTACAGCTCGTCCCGCAAAAAATAAGCCCTCACACCACTCTATTGACGGAAAAATAAAAAAGTTGTGGCTGTCGGAAAGCGGGGAGGAAAAACGAAAAAGAAAAAGCAAAACATAGATCAGTTCGGAAAGGGTTAATTACTTTCTAAACATTTATGACCACATGTGAGGTATAGCCGTACTCGGGAGAAATTGCATTACAAATGTTGGGCAGCTTTTTCTCCTTTATCCTTTGTGAAATTGAAAAAATTCAATATTTTAGTGGAAATAATGTTGATATT
This sequence comes from Rhinoderma darwinii, assembly GCF_050947455.1. Taxonomy (NCBI): domain Eukaryota; kingdom Metazoa; phylum Chordata; class Amphibia; order Anura; family Rhinodermatidae; genus Rhinoderma; species Rhinoderma darwinii. The sequence goes on along the minus strand of NC_134690.1, from coordinate 300,364,977 downwards.
AATTTTCACTGCCTAATTCTAATAAATTCTGCAAAAGACGTGTGGGGCCTAAATGCTCACTATACCCCTAGATAGATTCCTTAAGTGGTGTAGTTTCCCAAATGGGGTTACTTTTGGGGGGCTTCCACTGTTTCGGTCCCTCGGGGGCTTTGCAAATTCGACATGACACCCAAAAACTATTCCAGCTAAATTTGAGCACCAAAAGCCAAATAGCGCTCCTTCCCTTCTAAGCCCCGATGTGGGTCCAAACAGCAGTTTATTACCACATATGGGGTATTTACGTAGTCAGGAGAAATTGTTTTACAAATGTTAGGGTGCTTTTTCTCCTTTATTCCTTGTAAAAATTAAAAATGTCTAAGTTCTTACAGAAAAAAAGTCGATTTTTACCTTAACAGACCAATGAATTCAGCAAAACAACTGTGGGGTCAAAATGCTAACTTTACCCCTAGAAAAATTCCTTGAGGGGTGTAGTTTCCAAAATGGGGTCACTATTGTGGGGTATCCACGGTTTTCATCCCTCCAGTGTATTGCAAACGCAACATGGCACTGAAAACTATTCCAGCAAAATCAGAAATCCAAATGGTGCTCCTTCTCTTTTGAGCCCTGCTGTGGGTCCAAACAGCAATTTATTACCACACATGGGGTATTACTATAATCGTAAGAAATTGCTTTACATATGTTGGGGTGTTTTTCTACTTTTATTCCTTGTAAAAATTACAAATTTCTACGTTTTTTCACAAAAAAAAGTAGATTTTTATCTTCACATACTAATTCAAATAAATGTAGCAAAAAAACGGTGGGTTCAAAATGCTAACTATACCCATAGATAAATTCCTTGAGGGGTATAGTTTCCAAAATGGGGTCACTTTTGGGGGGTCTTTACTGTTTTGTTACCACAAGAGCTATTCAAACCTGACATGGTGCCTAAAATATATTCTAAAAAAAGGAGGCCCCAAAATCCACTAGGTGCTCCTTTGCTTCAGAGGCCGGTGTTTCAGTCCATTACCGCACTAGGACCCCATGTGGGATATTTCTAAAAACTTCAGAATCTGGGCAATAAATATTGAGTTGCATTTCTTGGGTAAAACCTTCTCTGGTACAGAAAAAATGTATTACAAATGAATTTTCGAAAAAAAATAAAATAAATTTTATTTGTCAATTTCACCTCAGATGTCTTACAAGCAAATAAATGTTATAAAAATGCAAATTTTTGCTAATTTTCTCTAAATCTTGGTGTTTTTTTACAAATAAATATTGAATTTATCGACCAAATTTTTTCCCTAACATAAAGTACAATATGTCACGAGAAAACAATCTCAGAATCACTTGGATAGGTAAAAGCATTGCAGAGTTATTACCACATAAAGTGACACGTCAGATTTGAAAAATCGGCTTCGTCCTGAAAGCCAAAACAGGCTCAGTCCTGAAGGGGTTAAGGCTCAGAGCCCATATTTCAAATCTGATATGGGTCAATTTATGTGGTAATAACCCTAGAATGCTTTTACCTAGCCAAGTGATTCTAAGATTGTTTTCTCGTGACACATTGGACTTTATGATAGTGGTAAAATTTGGTCGATATATTCAGTGTTTATTTGTGAAAAATATGAATTTTTTTCTGAATTTAAATGTAACTGCTTGTAATACAGATAGTAATAACACACAAAATCATTATTAATTACCATTTACCATATGCCTACTATATGCTGGCATCATGTTTTGAACATTCTTTTATTTTTCTAGGACATTACAAGGCTTAGAACATAAGCAGCAATTTCTCATATTTTTAAGAAAATTTCAAACGCCTTTTTTTTTTTTAGGTACCAGTTCAGATCTGAAGTGGCTTTCCGGGGCCTATATTTTAGAAACTCCCTTAAAACACCCCATTTTAAAAACTGTACCCCGCAAAGTATTTAAAACTGCATTTAGAAAGTTTCTTAACCCTTTGGGCGTTTCACTATAAATATGGTATCACGCAATCGTAACAACCCGCTGAATAAAGTTGTTATTTATACCACACAGTAAACGGCGTAAATTTAAGACTCAAAAATGAATGCCAACGTTTTTTTACCATTACCCCACCAAAAAAAGTTAATAAAAATTAAATAAATTATATTTACCCCAAAATGGTGATATTAAAAAATACAACTTGTCCTGCAAAAACAAGTCGCAATACAGCTATGTCGACTGAAAAATAAAAAAAAGTTATAGCTCTTTGAATGCCACGATGGAAATACTTAAAAAATTGCTTTTTCATTTAAAATACCTTTGGTATTAAGGTGTTAACAATCATTTTTTTTCCTTGTAAAAGTAGTATAACATTAAAAAAAAAAAAGAGAAATTTGGTATCGCTTGAATTGTACTGACGTGCAGAGTAACGTTAAGAAGCCGCACTGTAAACGCTGTAAAAATAAACCCCCCCGCCCCTTAAAAATGGAAGAATCAGTTTTTTTTTTACAATTCCACTACATTACATGGTACAATAAATGGTGCCATGAAAATATACAGCTCGCCCCACAAAAAACAAGCCCTCATACATCTATCTTGATGGAAAAATAAAAAAAAGATATGGCTTTTGGAAGGTGGGGAGGAAAAAACTAAAGTGAAAATCCGAAAAATAGAAGGTGAAGTGATTAACATTGATTCCCTTGTTACAATTGTGCCTGTGAAGGGGTGGAATATATTAGACAGCAAGCGAACAGTCCGTTTTTGAAGTTTGTCTCTTTGGCAAGTGTAAGGATCTGAGCAACTTTGACATGGGCCAAATTATGATTGCTAGATGGCTGGGTCTGAGCATCTCCAAAACGGCAGGTCTTGTGGGGTGTTCACAGTAGGCTCATAAATGCGCGTGGGGAGTAAAGGCTAGCCCGTCTGGTCTAATCCCATAGAAGATGTACTGTAGCACAAATTGCTGAAAAACTCACAGTGCATCAAAGCGTGGGGCTGCATAGCCGCAGACCGGTCATGTGCCCATGGTGACACCTCCGACTGCCGAAAGCACTTACAATGGGCCCGTGAGCATCAGAACTGGACCATGGAGTGATCGAAAAAGGTAACCTGATCTAATAAATTACATTTCCTTTTACATCATGTATGCCCATTGAAGGACCCCAGGGCTGTCTAACCATATTTCCTGTTGTTAGGGCATACTTAGGTATGTCCTAACAACTGCCTGTGTACTATAGATATATGCCAGTACATTAGTTAAAAAAAAAGAAACAACGCACATCACATGGACCCATTGTTTTCAATGGGGCCATTCACACATGCGCGATCTTTCACACAGCGTGACTGCGTTGCGTGAAACTCACTGCATGTCCTATATTGGTGCATTATCTCGCACTTACGCACCCTTTGAAGTCAATGGTGCGGTGCGTGATTAACGCATCAATTCAATTGAAAATAATAATAAAAAGATGTGCTTTGCGAGTGCGTGAATAATGCATGCCACTCGCAAAGCACACTGATGCATAACGCAACACACACGGAACAGATTCACGCGCGTGAATCTGATACGCTCGTGTGAATGAGGACTTAGAGTAAAAAAAAAAAAAAAAGGAGTATTGCTGGCCCAGATATTTCCCTTCATAGCCCACTATTAAGAATAAATACTAAGTTATCCCTCACTCTATAACTGGAGCCATGGCCACTTTCCCTTCTTTATATTGTTGCAGTGCTTTTAGGGTATCCGTTTGACGCACACCTTGTTTCGCATCCTCTGCCATTGGAAAAAAGGAATATTACACTGTATAATTTCTTTAAGGGGGCTAAAATGTACAGGAATCTAAAGTATTGACTTATTAAAAATTATAATGGGGAACATTTTAATTTTTTTTTTAAACCAAATATTTCCTTTAAAGTGGCTCTAAGACATGCAAAAAAAAATTACTTTTCCATTAAACACCAACATTTACATATTTCATTTGAATAAAAATGAAAAGAAGCTCCTAGCGCACAAGTTAAATACTCACACTGTGTACTCCTAGTGCTTTCCATACTGCAAAACTGATTAATCCAACTCCACACCAGGCATATAAAGAGCCCCATCCTAGAGCTCTTAGTGCAAGCGATGAACCACTTTCTGGCAAGGCAGCTGTTGCCGTGGCTCCCTAAAGAAAGAAAAAAACTTTATCAGCTGAATATATAATAAGATGTATATGAACTTCTTAAAAGCAGAATTAACTCATTTCAATCCTAAGAAATTGTGTTTTACATTTTGTAGTATAATCTGGTATTTATTTTTTTGGGCAAATAGTGCATTCTGGTATAATTAAAATTAATAATGAATATTGGAGAAAGGATAGGTAAAATCAATACAGCCATAATGTCATTTTGGTGGAGGAATACATTTTTTGTATATTAAAGGGGTTTTTCAGGCTGCATAAATAAGGCCTATTAAAAAAAACATTTTGGAGATCGAAAACAAATTAGCAAAAGGCAAGGAATTCGATAAAAAAAAAACAAAAGAAACTCACCAGGTATATCCCCGATGCTCCAGCTTCGCTGCTCCCGTGGTAATGCTGGTACTTGTTAGCTTTCCTGCAGTGATGACATCCTGACCAAGTGCAGGTATTTGGCACGGCATCAGTGAAGGACATGTAACAAAAAACAGAGGTGCTGCGGGAGCAGCAGCGCTGGGGCGTCGGGAGATGTATCAGGTGAGTAATGTTTCTTTTATGTCATTACATTCTCTGCCTTTAGTCAATGTGTTTTGGATCTCAGAATACCCCTTTAAGCTAAAAACGTGCATAAAAAAATTCCCTTCATGTCGCTTCTTTTTACCGCAACGCAGTTTTTTTACTCACGGTAAAAAAACTCATCCAACTCCCATTGAAATCAATGGGAGGCATTTTCGGGCGTTTTTTGAAGAGTTTTGCGGAGCGGTTTCCGCGCCAAAAAACTCCTTGTGAACAGGGCCTTAGAGTTACCTCTCCTGGCGGCCATATTTGAGATATAATTAGGTATCCGCAAGATATAAACCTGACCTCTCATCTTGGTGATCATGGTCAAGAGCGCCCCCTTCTTGCCCTGCACTTTATATGAAACATGAACTGCTACAGTAGGACAAGAAAGGCGATTATCAGATTCAGCAGTAGAAGGGGGTGAGGAGCAAGTCCAGGTGATTGCAGTTTAAAGAGGCTCTGTCACCAGATTATCAAATCCCTATCTCCTATTGCATGTGATCGGCGCTGCAATGTAGATAACAGTAACGATTTTTGTTTTTTTTGAAAAACTATCATTTTTGGCCAAGTTATGAGCTATTTTATATTTATGCAAATGAGCCTTTCTAATGGACAACTGGGCGTGTTTTCTCTTATTTCCAACTGGGCGTGTATTGTGTTTTAACTGGTTGCCGACACAGGACGAGTATGCTCGTCCTGAGCGGCGAGCACTTTGCGCATTAGGACGAGCATACTCGTCCTGTGTGACAGCCGTCTGTGCGCGTCTCTGCGCGCGATCGAGAGCGGGGCAACGGCTGTAATACATAGCCACGGCCCCGCTCTGACAGCGGAGAGAAGAGAAACATCTTCTCTCCGCCGTTAACCCTTTGAACGCCGCGATGAAAGCAGAAAATAACTGATGCGATCAAAGCCCACAACTCATATGGCCAGACAGCCCAGGGTCCATTGAAGGACCCCAGGGCTGTCTGAACATATTTCCTGTTGTTAGGGCATACTGAGGTATGCCCTAACAACTGCCTGTGTACAATCAGTAACAGGCTAATGTACTGGCATATAGATCTATGCCAGTACATTACAGTTACAAAATAAAAATCAAAATGATAAATCCCTTTATGGGATTAAAAAAAAAGTTAAATTAATGTAAAAAAATAATTTATGATAAATAAATAAAAAGTAAAAAAATACAAACACATTTTTTATAATAAATAAACTTTTGAAAATATAAGTCCCAAAACATGAAATAATAGACACATTTGGTATCGCCCCGACCGTAACAACCTGTACAACAAATGTATAACATTATTTATCATGATCGGTGTATGGTGTAAAAAAAAAATAAATATTAAACCTGCTGCGCAACTGCTTTTTTTCTGCATTTTCGCCAAAATAAAAATGTATAGAAATTAAACGATAATGTATTTGTACCAAAAAATGGTACCTACATAAAGTACAACTCGTGCCGCAAAAAACAAAGTCTCAAACAACTACGTCGTACAAAAAATAAGAGTTATGAGCGTCGGGACGCAAAGAGGGAAATCTAAAAAAATTGCTCTGTTTTCAAGGCCAAAATTGGCCGTGTCCTTAACCCCTTCCCGCTCCTTGACGTACTATTACGTCATGGCAGCTGTATCGTTCGCGCTCCATGCCGTAATAGTACGTCTCGGGAGTAACGGCTATTTCGGCCGTCCTCCCGACACATACAGGAGCTGTGACGCTGCTGTCTTGTTCAGCAGCTGTCACAGCTCCTACAGCGGGGACCGATCGCTGTGTCCCCGCTGATTAACCCCTTAAAAGCCGCGTTCTATAGAGATCGCGGCTTTTTAGGGGTTAAGCTGCCATCGCCGGCCTGCTACGCGATAGCGGCCGGCGATGGTGACTATGGCAACCGGACACCAAACAATGGCGTCCGGCTATGCCATAGACGGAAGCCTAGTGGGTCCTGACAACGTCAGGACCCACTATGCTTGCTGTCAGTGAGTAGCTGACAGTTCTAATACACTGCACTACGCATGTAGTGCAGTGTATTAGAATAGCGATCAGAGCCTCCTGCCCTCATGTCCCCTAGTGGGACAAAGTAATAAAGTAAAAAAAAAAGTTAAAAAAAGAGGTGTAAAAATAAGAAAATAAAAGATTTAAAAGTAATAAAAGTAAAAATCCCCCTTTTTCCCTTATCAGTCCTTTATTATTAATAAAAATATATAAACAAACAAATAAACTATACATAATTGGTATCGCCGCGTCCGTAACGGCCTGAACTACAAAACTATTTAGTTATTTATCCCGCACAGTGAACGCCGTAAAATAAAATAATAATAAACCGTACCACAATCACAATTCTTTGGTCACTTCACCTCCCAAAAAATGGAATAAAAAGAGATCAAAAAGTCGCATGTACCTAAAAATGGTACTGATCGAAACTACAGTTCGTTACGCAAAAAATAAGTCCTCGCACGGCTTTATTGATTGAAAAATAAAAACGTTATGGCTCTTAGAATAAGGTAACACAAAAAGTGAATGATTGTTTACAAAACGTATTTTATTGTGCAAACGCCATAAGACATAAAAAAAAACTATAAACATCTGGTATCGCCGTAATCGTATCGCCCCGCAGAATAAAGTGAATGTCATTTATAGCGCACGGTGAACGCTGTAAAAAAAAACGAAAAAAAAAACAATAGTAGAATTGCTGTTTATTAGTCACCACGCCACCTAAAAATAGAATAAAAACTGATCAAAAAGCCGCATGCACCCCAAGAAAACTACAATGGAATCCTCAAGGGGTCTAGTTTCCAAATTGGGGGTCACTTTTGGGGGGTTCCCAATGTTTTGGCACCACAAGACTTCTTCAAACTGGACATGGTGCCTAATAAAAAAGAGGCTTCAAAATCCACTAGGTGCTCCTTTGCTTCGGAGGCCGGCGCTTCAGTCCATTACCACACTAGGGCCACATGTGGGATATTTCTCTAAACTGCAGAATCTGGGCAATACGTATTAATTTGCGTTTCTCTGATAAATCCTTTTGTGTTATAAAAAAAATGGTATAAAGAGGATTTTCTGACAAAAAAAAAATGTAAATTTCACCTCTACTTTACTATAAACTTTCTAAATGCTGTTGTGAATACTTTGAGGGGTCTAGTTTCTAAAATGGGGTATTTGATAGGGGTTTCTAATATATGGGCCCCTCAAAGCAACTTCAGAACTGAACTGGAACCTAAAAAAATAAATAAATGAGGCAATACTTGGCTTCTTACATTATACTGATAATGAGCCGTGCCCACCCCGAGATGACCCCAGTTTTGACCGTTTGTATAAACGGAGACCCCTATTAGACCGTTCCAGTGCCCGGTTTTCCCAAGCATACACCCCCGAGAAGTGTATTTCTATTGATGAGTCCCTGGTACATTTTAAAGGGAGGGTTCAATTCCGCGAGTACCTGCCGGGTAAGAGGGCAAGGTATGGCGTGAAGATGTATAAGCTGTAAGAGTGCATCAGGGTATACCTACAGGTTTAGGATATATGAAGGAAAGGCCACCCCCAAACCAGACTGCATCCTGGACTACAATAGGTACATGGGAGGGATGGACTTGTAAGATCAAGCCCTGAAGCCCTACAGCGCCATGCGGTGTGGTATAAGAAGCTGGCCGGGCACATCATACAGATGGCATTGTACAATGCGTACGTGCTACGTCGATGTGCAGGCCAGACGGGAACTTTCCTGGAATTTCAAGAGGTGATTATCAAGAACCTAATCTTTAGGGACCAAGAAGGGGGGGCACCCAGTACTTCTGGAAGCGAGCCACACGCATCGTACCAGGGCAACACTTTCCAGGAGAAGTTCCCCAAACTGGCAAGAAGGGAAAAAGTCAAAAGAGGTGCAAAGTCTGCTATAAGAGGGCGATAATGGATGACACAATATATCAATGTGACACGTGTCCCGAATAACCAGAGCTCTGTATGAAAGTGTTTTAAAATTTATCATACATCCCTTGGTTTATAATTTACCCCAATTTTACTTACCCTGATGCACTCCGCACAGCTTATCCCCCCTCGTCTTTCCCCTCTGAGCCCTGCTGTGTGCCCAGGCAGCTGATAACAGCCACATGTAGGGTATTGCCATACCCGGGAGAACCCACATTACAGTTTATGGGGTGTAGGTCTCCGGTCAAAATGCTCACTACACCTCTAGATGAATGTCTTAAGGGTGTAGTTTTTAAAACGGGGTCACTTCTTGCGGGTTTCAACTGTACTGGTACCTCAGGGGCTTCTGCATACATGACTTCGCACTAGAAAATCCCCAGTAGGCCAAATGGTGGTCCTTTCCTTCTGAGCCCTCCCATGGGCCCAAACGGCAGTTTATCACAACAAATGGGGTATTGCGGCACTCAGAACAAATTGCGCAACAGAATGGGGTATTTTGTTTCTTGTGAAAATAAGAAATTTTCAGCCAAAACTCGATATTATTTGAAAAAAAAAAATGTTGTTTTCATTCCCAGCCCAATTCAAATAAGTTCTGTGAAAAAACTATGGGGTCAAAATGGTCACAACACCCATAAATGAATTCCTTGAGGGGTGTAGTTTCCAAAATGGGGTCATTTGTGGTGGGTTTCTATTGCTTTGATACCTCTGGGGCTCTGCAAATGCGACATGGCACCCGAAAACCAATACAGCAAAATCTGTACTCCAAAGAACACACAGCGCTCCTTCCCTTCTGAGGCCTCCCATGGGCCCAAACGGCAGTTTATCACCACAAATGGGGTATTGCCGCACTCAGGACAAATTGGGCAACAAAATGGAGTATTTTATTTCTTGTGAAAATAAGATTTTTTTGAGCTAAAATGACATATTATAGGAAAAAATATATATTTTTTTTAATTCCCAGCCCAATTCAAATAAGTTCTGTGAAGAAACTATGGAGTCTAAATGGTCACATTACCCATAAATGAATTCCTTGAGGGGTGTAGTTTCCAAAATGGGGTCACTTCTGGTGGGTTTCCATTGCTTTGATACCTCTGGGGCTCTGCAAATGCGACATGGCACCCGAAAACCAAACCAGCAAAATCTGTACTCCAAAGAACACACAGCGCTCCTTCCCTTCTGAGGCCTCCCATGGGCCCAAACGGAAGTTTATTGCCACAAATGGGGTATTTATGCACTCAGGAGAAATTGGGCAACAAAATTGAGTATTTTGTTCCCTGTGAAAATAAGAAATTTTGGTAAAAAAATTACATCTTATTGGAAAAAATGACATTTTTTTAATGTCACAGCCCAATTGAAATAGGTGCTGTGAAAAAACTGTGTTGTCAAAATGCTAACAACAACCATAAATGAATTCCTTGAGGGGTGTAGTTTCCAAAATGGGGTCACTTTTGGTGGGTTTCCATTGCTTTGATACCTCTGAGGCTCTGCAAATGCGACATGGCACCCAAAAACCAATCCAACAAAATCTTGACTCCAACAAACATATAGCGCTCCTTTCCTTCTGAGCCCTCCCATGGGCCCAAACGGCAGTTTATCACCACAAATGGGGTATTGCCACACTAAGGACAAATTGGGCAACAAAATGGGGTATTTTGTTCCCTGTGAAAATAAGAAATTTTGATCACAAATGACATTTTAATGGAAAAAATGAAATCTTTTTCATTTCAGAGCCCAATTCAAATACGTGCTGTGAAAAAACTGTGCGGTCAAAATGGTAACAACAACCCTAAATGAATTCCTTGAGGGGTGTAGTTTCCAAAATGGGGTCACTATTGGGGGATTCCTACTGTTTTGACACCTCAACACCTCTTCAAACCTGACATGCTGCCTAAAATATATTCTAATAAAAAAGAGGACTCAAAATGCACTAGGTGCTTCTTTGCTTCTAGGGCTTGTGTTTTAGTCCACGAGCGCACTAGAGCCACATGTGGGACATTTATAAAAACTGCAGAATCTGGACAATACATATTTAGTAGTGTTTCTCTGGTAAAACCTTCTGTGTTACAGAAAAAAAAATGAATAAAATTGAAATTCAGCAAGAAAAATGAAATTTGCAAATTTCACCTCCACTTTGCTTTAATTCCTGTGAAATGCCTGAAGGGTTAAAAAACTTTCTAACTGCTGTTTTGAATACTTTGAGGGGTCTAGTTTTTAAAATGGGGTGTTTTATCAGGGTTTCTAATACATAGGCCCCAAAAAGCCACTTCAGAACTCAAGAGGTACCTTAAAAAAAAGGCTTTTGAAATTTTCTTAAAAATATGAGAAATTGCTGTTTATGTTCTAAGCCTTGTAACGTCCAAGAAAAATAAAAGAATGTTCAAAAAACGATGCCAATCTAAAGTAGACATATGGGAAATGTGAACTAGTAACTATTTTGGGTGGTATAACCGTATGTTTTACAAGCAGATGCATTTAAATTCAGAAAAATTCAATTTTTTCAAAATTTTCTCTAAATTTTGCAATTTTTCACCAATAAACACTGAATATATCGACCAAATTTTACCACGAACATGAAGCCCAATGTGTCACGAGAAAACAATCTCAGAATCGCTTGGGTAGGTTTAAGGATTCCGACGTTATTATCACATAAAGTGAAATATGTCAGAGTTGAAAAATGGGCTCTGAGCCTTAAGGCCAAAACTAGGCTGCGTCCTTAAGGGGTTAAGGGGTTAAGCAACTGGGCGTGTTTACTTCTTTCACTGCACAATCACACTGCTGTGGATCACGCTGGGCTGGAACAATGATTAGTGCAGGACGCTGATTGGTCACTGATTGGTCACTGATTGGTCAGCCTCATACACTCCTCTGTACAAAGCTCAGTTGGTAAAAAGTAAAAACACTCCCAGTTGTCCATTGAGAGTCATTAGCATAAATCGAAACTAGCTCATAACTTGCTCAAAAATTATCGTTTTTCAAAATAAAAACCACTGTTATCTACATTACAGCACCGATCAGATTATGTAGGAGATGGGGCACTTATAATGTGGTGACAGCCCCTTTAAGTACAGTATATCTCATAGAAGGGTTAATGTGTTCTGTTTTTATTCAACTATGCTTGACCTGATAAAAGCAAAATGGGCTTGTAATTTCTCAAATCAAATATTTCCAGATAAAGATCTCATTGATAAAATCCTGGAAACTATGGGCAGCTGACATAGAGCAAGACAGTCAAAAGTTGGTCCAACATTTTAACAATGAGGTTATTGAACAAAACTGCACATGACTTTACCTAAAACTATGACTAAGTATTAAGTCAAAATATTTATATATATATAAAAAAAAAAAAAAAAAGGACTGTGGGAAAATATTTACGAGCTGTGCATGCGAAGCTGCTGCAGTTCGAAACTTAGCATGTGTATGCAAGTTTGTAGCCAATAATTTAAGATGACTTCTACTCAAAACCTTTACATTAGTACATAAGAACATTTCCTCATTAAAGTTTTATTTACTTATGTTGGCATTTTTCAGCTTTGCTATGACAAACTTTTTTGGCCAAAATAACAATAGGAAGTGCAGCCACATTGGCTGCCCTCTTTAACCCCTTAATGACCAGGCCATTTTGTACGTCAATGACCAAGGATTATTTTTTGTTTTTCCACGGTCGCATTCCAAGAGTTGTAACTTTTTTTTTATTCCGTCAACATAGCCGTATAAGGGCTTGTTTTTTGCGGGACGAGTTGTATTTTGTAATTGTACCATTTTTAGATGCTTATAATATATCGATTAACTTTTATTAACTTTAGTTTAGGAGAGAATTGAAAATAAGCAGATATTCCAGCATTGATTTTCACGTTATAAATTTACGCCGTTTACTATGCAGCGTAAATAACATGTTAACTTTATTCTATGGGTCGGCACGATTACGGGGATACCAAATATGTAAAGGTTTTATATGTTTTCCTACGTTTGCACAATAAAAACCCTTTTAGAAAAAAATTACTTGTTTTTGCATCGCCGCATTCCAAGAGACGTAATTTTTTTATTTTTCCGTCAATGTGGCCATATGTGGGCTTGATTTTTGTGGGCCAATGTGTAGTTTTCATTAGTACTATTTTGGGGTACATAGGACTTATAGATTAACTTTTATTTAATTTTTATGGGGGGAATGGGAGAAAAGAAAGAACTTTGCCGTCGTTTTTTGCGTTTTTTTTGGACGCCGTTCATCCGGCGGTTTAATTAATGTGTTCATTGTTCAAGTCGTTACGATCGCAGGGATACCATATATGTGTATGTGTTATTTGTTTTGACACGTTTACTAAATAAAACCAAAAAGTTTTATTTTATTTTGACTGTAAATTATAATATTTTTTTTTTTCACAAACTTTATTTAACTGCTTTCCATTTTTTTTTTTTTGTCCCACCAGGGGACTTCACTATGCGATCTGCTGATCGCATATATAATGCTTTGGTATACTTAGTATACCAAAGCATTATTGCCGGTCAGTGTAAATCTGACAGGCAATCTGTTAGGTCATGCCTCCCGCATCGCCTAACAGGCATTTGCTGAAGGCAGGCCTGGGGGGTCTTGTTAGGCCCCCGGCTGCCATGGAAACCTGACGGCGACCCTCGATTTGTTGCGGGGGCGCCGATGGGGTGACAGAGGGAGCTCCCTCTCTGTCAAACACATTAGATGTCGCTGTCACTATTGACAGCGGCATTTAATGGGTTAAACAGCCGGAATCGGAGCGCGCTGCAGTATAACAGCCGTGATCCTGCCGCTGATCGCGTGGGTACACATGCAGTACCCACGTGATCAGAGGGCGGATATATCCGTCCTTTTGCGGGAACTAGCAGCTGCACAGGACAGATATATCAGTCCTTCGTCGTTAAGAGATTAACGAGGATCTGTCACTGGTTTAGTAACGCCCAATCTCCTAACTAATCTGATAGGGGCTGTCATGCTGATATTTCCAGTGAAAATTGTGTCCCAAAACATTTGAACACATAGCCTCAGGAATTATCCATGGACGGTTTTCCTGGATGAGCTCTGAAGTTTTAAGTTTTTGGGATGGAAATCAAATTTAATAAGACCCTCCGGTAAATTTTTTTTTACATGATATGGGGAATGTATTGATATACTCAGGCCTGTGGAGTTGTGATCAGTTTTGGGTGAAGTCGCTAAAAATGTACCAACTTCAGCTTCAAAATAAGATAAATATTAACCTCTTCTTGCTGCAGCCATTGTATTTTATTTTCATTTTCACTTTTTCCTCCCCATATTCCAAAAGCTATAAATTTTGGGATTTATACGTCGATATAGCTGTATGAGGGTTTTTCACTGCACCATTTATTGTACCCTATATAATGTACTGTGGAACTGTAAAAAAATTATTTTTTGGGTGGAATAGGAAAAAAAAAAATCAGTCTTTTCTAAATTGTTTTTTTGGGATTCATTTTTAAAGTGTTCACTGTCCAATAAAACGACACGCTAACTTTATTCCTTGGGTTATACAATTACTGCTATACCAAATTTATAGTGTTTTTTGTTTCTTTTACTACTTTTACAAAGAAAAAACTAATTGTTAGAAAAAAAAAAATAATTGGCACCATATTCTGAGGCGCATAATTTTTTATATTTACGTTGATTGAGCGGTATGAGGGCTTATTTTTTTGTGGGGCATTTGCAAGTTTTTATTGGTTACATTCTGGGGTACATAAGACTTTTTGTTACGTTTTTTGTGGGAGATGAGGTGACCAAAAAAACAGCGATTCTGGAGTTATATATATATATATATATTTTTTTTTTACGGCGTTCACGGAGTGGGTAAATAATGTTATATTGTAATAGTTCTGACTTTTTAAAACCCCACTAGTGGAGATATGTTGCAAAGAGTGGATCTGTTGGACCCAGTAATAACAAATGATCAGCTCATCCTTGAGCGGACCCCTGCAGCAAAATTAAATAATTCCTTCAGAGCAGAGCTTATAAAACCTGAAGACTGCGATGCCGTCCTGTGCGGCACCTAGTCATCTCGAACACCCCCTATATTTGGTTACTGTTCCCTGTAAAAAACGCAACAGTATTGAAAAACGCAAAATACATTGCCGTAAAAATGCATATGTCTTTTTTAGGTGCGGTTTTTCAAAGCAGCTTTAACCACATCTCATCCGCAAAGTCCGAATGGACCTTAGTGGTCACAAATACAGATTTGAGAAGAAATTGCGCAGCAGCATTAAAGAGGAACGGTCACTGGGGTGGAGCTAGCTTCCCTACCTCGGATGCTGACAAATCAGAGCAAGGCAGCTTGAGGGTAGTTCTCGTCCTTGTCTAACTACAGCAAAATTAGCATACAGGGAGCTAACACAACGGGAGGCAACACAATGGGATATGACATAGCGATAGGTCCGCTTTATAAAAAATGTACACATATGTTTCTTAAAGTATCAAACACCTTATTAAACCAGTTGGGACTCCTCTTCTTTGCAAGGGACAGTGTTGTACCGAAACCAGCAAGCATTCCTGCAGATGCAACTGCACCAAGAAAAATTCCACCTGATACAAAAAATAATTAAAATATATACAATTAAGAAATGGTAAGCACTGGAAAAGATGGATGCACATATAACATTAGATTAGAATATAAATTTTTTATAAATAAACTGAAAGATGGTACTCTGTGGGGAGATTTAACCAGTGCACTATTTTTTTATAAACCGATCCCTACTAAAGAGATAGTTACAGCCAGGGCCGCCATCAGGGGGGTATTAGGGGTACTGGTGTGAGGGGCCCGGCCAAACCTAATTGAAAGGGGGGCCCGGCAACTGCCGCGACTTGCCATTGGTAGAAAAAAATGGGCCCCTGCAATGGGGCCCGTTTTTTTTCACCACAGAATGTCGTGAGCTATGGGCCCCCCTCTCGACATGGGGGCCGTCGAACCGATCGTGCGCACAAGGAAACTCCCGTGCGTGCGCACTCGCGAGCGTCCGCGAGGACGCACCCACGAAAGCCCGCACTCGAGACCGCCCGCGCGCGCACCCGCGAAAGCCCGCACCCGCGAAAGCCCGCACCCGCGATCGCACGCACCCGCGAACGAAGCGTGCGCAGCCGCGGACACACACATGGACACAACTTACCTGGAGCCTGGCTGGAGGTGAAGGACTGGACGTCTGGACCGAAGACATCGCCTGAAGAGGACTGGAGTGGGTGCCAGCAGCTCTTCAGACACAGTGAGTAAAGTGTTGAAAGTGCTGTTTAAGTTATGGCCCTGTTCACACAGAGTATTTTGCAGGCAGAAAAAAATCTGCCTCAAAATTCCTTACAGAATTTTGAGGCAGATTTTGACCTGCCCACACTATCTTGCCGCGTATTTTTGCTGCATTTTTTGCCCGCGGCGATTGAGGACAGCAGACAAAAAACGCAGCGAAAAATGCATTTTCTGCCTCCCATTGATTTCGATGGGAGGTCAGAGGCGGAACCGCGGCAAGAAAGGACGTGCTGCTTTTTCTTTTTTCCACGACTGGCTCCCATTGATTTCAGATTAAATAAATGGGAGGCGGTTTTGGAAGTTTTTTGGTGCGGATTCTGACTCTGTCCGAGTCAATATCAAGGCCCAAAAACTCTGTGAACTGGGCCTTATTGTTAGGGCTTATTCAGACGAACGTGTAATACGTCCGTGCAAAGCGCGTGATTTTCACGCGCCTCGCACGGACCTATGTTAATCTATGGGGCCGTGCGGACTGTCAGTGATTTTTACGCAGCGTGTGTCCGCTGCGTAAAACTCACGACATGTCCAATATTTGTGCATTGTTCGCGCATCACGCACCCATTGAAGTCAATGGGTGCGTGAAAATCACGCCCAGCACTTCCGCAGCAGTATAAACTATGAATGAAAACAGAAAAGCACCAACGTGCTACAAACATACAAACAGAGTGTCATAATGATGACGGCTGCGCGAAAATCACTCAACCACGCATCATACGCTGCTGACACACGGAGCTATTATGGACCTTTTGCATGCACAAAACAACACGTTTTTTGCGCGCGCAAAAAGCACACGCTCGTGTAAATCCGGCCTTAGGGTAGGAACACACTAGGCATGAACAGTGCGGATTTTATGCAACACATTTTATTGTGGAAAATCCGCAGCGTATCACAGTCGCAGCAGAGTGGATGAGATTTGAACAAATCTCATTCACACGCTGCAAAAAAAATTGACCTGCAGTGTGGCTTTTTAAGCCGCAGCATGTCAATTTATGCTGTGGAATCGCTGCTCCTTTGTTGCGGAAATGCTGCGGTTCTGCCGCAAAAATCACAAAAGAGAAAAAAAGGCACTTCTTTAAATTGATAAAAAAGTTTAGACTTACCCCGGCCGTAGCTTAGGTGACGCGATCCTCTATTCTTAGCGCAGCTCGGCCTCATGTCATGACGTTTCATCCCATGTGACTGCTGCAGCGGTCACATGGTCTACAGCGTCATCCCAGGAGGCGGGGCTACGTTCAGAAGAGAGAGATGCGTCACCAGGACTACGGCCGGGGCAAGTCGAAACTTTTTTTTCCCTGCAGGATTCCCGCAGCGGACATGCCTCACGAAACCTGCGCCACTATTTGGTGCGGTTTTGCTGGCAGAATTCCCTGCGGCTACCGGGGCGGATAAGCTGTGTAGTTTTACTCAGCATATCCGCCTAGTGTGTCCCTTATTATGTCACTCCTGGAGCTGCTGCCGGTCTCTAAATAGGCAGTTGGTCCAGTAGAATTTGGAATTATTTTTTTTTGTGAACCAGCTTAAAAAAATACAAAACTTTTGTGTTAGGGCCTGTTCACATCACCGTTCGCTTCCGTTCCGGGGTTCCGTCTGAGGTTTCTGTCGGGTGAACCCCGCAACGGAAAGTGAAAGTGACAGCACAGCTTCCGTTTCAGTCACCATTGATCTCAATGGTGACGGAAACATTGCTAATGGTTTCCGTTCGTCACCGTTCCGGCTGGTTTTCGGACGGAATCAATAGCGCAGTCGACTGCGCTAATTGTGACGGAAGCTGTGCTGTCACTTTCCGTTGCGGGGTTCAGCCGACGGAAACCTCAGACGGAACCCCGGAACGGAAGCGAACGGTGATGTGAACAGGCCCTAACACAAAAGTTTTGTATTTTTTTAAGCTGGTTCACAAAAAATAATAATTCCAAATTCTACTGGACCAACTGCCTATTTAGAGAGCGGCAGCAGCTCCAGGAGCGACATCATAAGGGACACACTAGGCGGATATGCTGAGTAAAACTACACAGCTTATCCGCCCCGGTAGCCGCAGGGAATTCAGACAGCAAAACCGCACCAAATAGTGGCGCAGGTTTGGTGAGGCATGTCCGCTGCGGGAATCCTGCAGGGAAAAAAAAGTTTCGACTTGCCCCGGCCGTAGTCCTGGTGACGCAACTCTCTCTTCTGAACGTAGCCCCGCCTCCTGGGATGACGCTGTAGACCATGTGACCGCTGCAGCGGTCACATGGGATGAAACGTCATGACAGGAGGCCGGGCTGCGCTAAGAATAGGGGATCGCGTCACCAGGACTACGGCCGGGGTAAGTCTAGACTTTTTTATAAATTTAAAAAAGTGCCTTTTTATTTTTTCTCATGTGTGATTTTTGCGGCAGAACCGCAGCATTTCCACAACAGACGAGTGGCGATTCCACAGAATACATTGACACGCTGCGGCTTAAAAAGCCACACTGCAGGTCCATTTTTTTTGCAGCGTGTGGATGAGATTTGTTAAAATCTCATCCACTCTGCTGCGACTGTGATACGCTGCGGATTTTCCACAATAAAATGTGTTTCATAAAATCCGCAGTGTTCATGCCTAGTGGCAAAACGCCACGTTTTTGCGCGCGCAAATAGCACATGCTCGTGTAAATCCGGCCTTAGGGTAGGAACCCTAAGGCCGGATTTACACGAGCATGTGCTATTTGCGCGCGCAAAAACGTGGCGTTTTGCGCATGCAAAAGGTTCATAACAGCTCCGTGTGGCAGCAGCGTATGATGCGCGGCTGCGTGATTTTCGCGCAGCCGCCATCATTATGACACTCTGTTTGTAGCACGTTGGTGCTTTTCTGTTTTCATTCATAGTTTATACGGCTGCGGAAGCGCTGGGCGTGACTTTCACGCACCCATTGACTTCAATGGATGCGTGATGCTCGAACAATGCACAAATATCGGACATGTCGTGAGTTTTACGCAGCGGACACACGGACACACGCTGACAGTCTGCACTGACAGTCTGCACGGCCCCATAGAGTAACATAGGTCCGTGTGAGGCTCGTGAAAATCACGCGCTTTGCACAGACGTATTACACGTTAGTCTGAATAAGCCCTAACAATAAGGCCCAGATCACAGAGTTTTTGGGCCTTGATATTGACTCGGACACTGCGTCAGAATCAGCACCAAAAAACTTCCAAAACCGCCTCCCATTGATTTAATCTGAAATCAATGGGAGCCAGTCGCGGAAAAAAGAAAAAGCAGCACGTCCTTTCTTGCCGCGGTTCTGCCTCTGACCTCCCATCGAAATCAATGGGAGGCAGAAAATGCATTTTTCCCTGCGTTTTTTGTCTGCTGTCCTCAATCGCCGCGGGCAAAAAACGCGGCAAGATAGTGTGGGCAGGTCAAAATCTGCCTCAAAATTCGGTGCGCGGTTCCAGGCGGTCGCGGGTGCGCATGCGCGGGAGTTTGCGGGTGCGCGCGATCGGTCGCACGGGCGGCGGTGTTTGACGGCCCCCATGACGACCCCCATGCTACCCAGGGCCGCCATCAGGGGGGGTATTAGGGGTACTGATGTGAGAGGCCCGGCCAAACCTAATTGAAAGGGGGGCCCGCAGCTCACGACATTCTTTTGGTGACAAAAACGGGCCCCATTGCAGGGGCCTGTTTTTTTTCTACCAAAGGCAAGTCGCGGCAGTTTGCCGGGCCCCCCCTTTCAATTAGGTTTGGCCGGGCCTCTCACATCAGTACCCCTAATACCCCCCTGATGGCGGCCCTGGGTACCATGATATAGTGCTGGACGGAGTACCGTTAACAGGCGGTGCCACGGTAGGGGGGCCCAGAAAATTTAGCTGTAGGGGGCCCTGAAATTCCTGATGGCGGCCCTGGTTACAGCTATAATGATTATTATAGGCCAGACGACGCATTGCTTCACGCAAGACAGACATTTTTTTCCCCTACATTTTGCACAAGTTTTTGACATTGCCACAGTCAAGTTGAGAACCACCCTTGTCGTTTTATGTGAGCCACATCCCTGTTTGCCTAAATTAGGTGTGCTGTGTGTAGAGTAGTGCTGGCCATTCGTCATCAGTAGAATATGCCATCAATGTTCGATGAGTGGGGGGGGTCCTACTAAAGTGATTGCTAGAACCAAATTGCAGCTGTGCTGAGAAAGTTCAATGCCACTTAGCTTTTTGCTGCATGGATGGCCATTGATGTAGCCACCCGAAATAGGGGATGGAGCGTCACAGTGTATTCCTAGAACACCAACGATATGTCCTAGCGATCGGTGGGGGTTACATTGGTTTAGACCCCCACCAATTGGACATTGATGCATTTCCTAGCGATATGCCATGAATGTGCAAATTGTGACAACCCCCTTCAGTTCCCATTTGTTTCACTTAGGAGTGACTCAGTCTTACAATCTGTCTCTGTATTATAGACTATAATAGGCAGCGTCACTTTGAGTGAACATTCGAGAGTTGAAGCCCCAATATTCTTATGATTGTTGGCAGTCCCAGTTTCTATCTTATGACATGTCAGATATGGTTTTGAACTAAAAGATGCACATATATTGAGTATACGTAATGTTTTAACTGGTTCCCGACCGCTGGCTGTGTTTTCACGGCCAGTGGTCAGGGTCCTTAAAACCCGAGCCATAGACTTTTTATGGCTCTGGTTTTAACTTGCTGCCCGCGCGATCGGGCAGCTGAATTGTCGGGTCTCCGGCTGTCAGTGACTGCCAGGGACCATGAGGATAGGATAGAAGCAGCTTTCTCTGCTTCTGTCTTCTCCGATGTCTTTTTACACAGCACTCAATGAACGCTGTGTATAGGAATAGAGGCAGCTGCCGCGCCGCTGTCTCTATTCCTCCCGGTGTTCATGTGACTGGTCACATGATCGCCGGGTGCCGTTACTGACAGACTGCTGCTGGGTCTTACAAGACCGTGCACAGCCCTATTAGTGACAATCGTCACTATGAGAGGGCCTATTTCTCCTGTAACTGGGGATGCTGTGCAGCTCCAGTTACAGGGGAAAAGCCTGGTGTAAAAGAAAGAAAAAAAATATATAAAGTTCCCCAAAGGTTTTTTTTTACCATAGTAATAAAAAAATAGTAAATTCAAGTGCAAATTTTTTTAAATAATAAATACACATAAAATACCCACCGCAAAAAAAACGTTCCCCCCGCCGATCATTTTTGTAACGCTAGCGCTGACCCAATTACCCTAATATAGACATGTAATATATTAAAATTTACGGTAGACAACGACGATCACAAATAAAAGATCTATTTTAGGGTAAAACTATGTTATTACCCAAAAAATAAAAAATAGCTGAAACGTAAAAAAGACTATTTTTTTACTATTTTCAAACTTTATGTATAAAAATTCTAAAATAGCAAAAAAAGTGTATATAAAAACGATTAAAAAAAACCTGCATTGTCTACGGAAAAAACGTCGCAAAAATCACGTCGTTAGCCCAACAAATAAAAAAGTTATAGCCATTTAACTAACACGTGCTAAAAAGGGCTAAACGGTGGCTGGTCCTGAAGGCTCAAAATAGCCCGGTCCTGAACTGGTTAAGATTTGTTTCCTTAACTTTACTATCAGGCAGGTGTAGGCGGCAGCCTCTCTGGGCCGTCTAAGACGCAATCGTGGTCCCATGATACAGGGAGTTTCTGGCGAAAGCGCAGGAACTCCTCTCGCAGGCCTAGATGACGTCCAACAGAGATCTATCTAGTCTAGGAATGGTTGATAGAAAGGTAACGGAACTTGGGAGTGAAGACAAGTAATTCATAGGTGAACGGTCCTGAGAGTGTGAAGTAGGTCTCAGTCTAAGGCCCCATGCAGACGACCGTGCCCGTAATCACGGCCCACGATTGCGTGTACGGCCGTCTTCTGATGGCCGCCCGAATTTTCGGGCCATGCTCCCATACAAAGTATGGGAGCACGGCCCGTAAAACAGCAAAAAAACCGTCATGCTCCATAATTCCCGGCACAGTTCTACGGCACGGGCACCCATCCGTAGCGATATGGAAAGGTGTATGTGGCCAATAGAACTGAATGGGTCCGTAAAACCGCGGGCCGTGTTACGGTCCGCAGTTTTACGGTCGTGTGCATGGGGCCTAAGGGCTCATCCAGACAAGCGTAATACTCGTCCATGAGTAGGTCTAGTTCTACTGGCGTCTCACCCAGATGAGAAGTTTTTGCTCTGCCTTCAAGAACTAGATGAAAACCTCCTGGTGTGACAGATAGCCAAGGTTCCGTAATATGAAAGAGTATATTCTGCTGTACGTGCTGCAATGACTAGAGAAAGAAGGCATGCTAGCTTTATGCTTTTGTTCCTACGGTGAATTCCCTTCAGTCATGGCGCTAAGAAACTGTAATAGGGGATCAATATCCCAGGTGCATCAGTAGTTAGGAACAATTGGTCTAACAGCAGAAATGCCTTTAATTAACTGTAGGTATAGTTTGTTCTCAGTAAGATCTGGTATTAACAAATTTAATGCGGAACCTATGGACTTGCAACCTATGGTGTTGCAAGCCAAACCTGCCAGGAATTTCTGAGTTAGGAACTCGAGAGCCACATCGAGCTGGGAAAGAGGATTAACTCTAGCTATCATATTTGAGTACTAGGTCTGAAATTCAGAAATAATAAGTTTGTATCTATTCCTAGGGTTCAAAGAGTGGTTGGTTAACCTTGTCTGATACGTTTGATAGGCTCTTCTTCTCGGACCTGCTATCCACAATAATCATGGAACTTGGACCAGGAGATCTTTCGATCCCTGAAAACAGTCCGTTGTCCAACCGAGGGAGACCGTGCTCCCTTGGATTAGTTTGTAGACCACTGGGTACCAGGGTCTGGAAGGCCAAACTTGGTGGACTAGAACCATCTCTTCTACTTGATCCTCATGAATCTTCTACAACACTTGAGATAGTAGTGTTGGATGAGGAAAAGTATAAAGGTTCTTCAGGCGGGTCCAATAAAAGGACAAGGGTATTTGGTCTGAGCCGAGGTGGCTGAGGCAAAAAGATAGATTTCCCTGACACCTAATATCTGCTCTATTTTCTGGAAGATCTCTTGTTTCAGAGTCACTGAAGACAATATCATCTTCTGAATTTTTTCTCCAATGGAATTGTAGGTGTCGGTGTCCGCAATTCTGACATGCTCTCCATGCAAAACCTTTTGGGCTTTAAAAACCTGTTTAAGGGTTTCACATTTAAGACAGGTCTTATGGACCAGTCTGATTTTTGTACAGGGAAGATGTGACTTATTCAGCCCTTTTCTCCCGATTCAGCCAGAGATATTGTCACGAAGGGTCTGTGGACCCATTGGGCCGTACCGCCTTGGCGGTAAGTCAGCTGGCCAACAGGGTGCAGGTCAACAGTTCGTATAGGTACCTGCGGCAGCTCGGAAAGCAGCAGGGCAGGCTCGGCTTGGACTAGGCAGCGGGTAGACGTTAGGCGAGGCGAAGCAGGTCAGACGTGGGATAAAGCACGGCACGAATTTGGCAGAGCACAGTGCTCGACCAGGATAGTATGGAACGCTGGGAACAGGAACACACTAGGAGGCCATCACATAGACAAACTTAGGAAACATCAACAACGCTCAGGCATAGAAGAAGGGGGCTGGACCCCTCTTATAGTCCAGGGCACTCACGGGTTCAAAGTTGATCAAAGGTCCAGTGCGCACGCTGCCCCTTTAAGAGCGGGCACGAGTGTGCGCGCGCACCCTACGGGATATGGCTGAGGTGAGTGGAAGCGAGCACTCGCGTCTCCTGAGAAGGAGTCTGGGGCCAGAGCTTGCCGACTCGTGGCTGTGGCTGTCAGGGGGGTTATTGGAGCTGACGGCCCGCAGCCACGGACATTACAGATATCTTTCACTGAGACAGGGCTAATTCTAGCACCATGTCAAAGGAATTCTTAGTGGCGAACTTTGGAGTGTGCCTTTGGATAAGACCGAAGTGGCAACATATAGCCATGTTTTATTATGTTTGTGACCCAACGGTCCATGGAGATTTGGTCCCATATCCTGGATTGTACTGAAGTAAGAGATTGTTTGTGTTCTTACCTGACTGGGATTTCTTTGAATGTTAGGAAGGATTTGCTCCTGCCTGGGTATAGGGTCTGGTAAAGGACCTCTTGGGTTGTTCCGGATTATCACTGACCTGTCCTTGGGTCCTGAACGAACAGCCGTCTAAACTATAGGTTGTTTTTTTTTTGTTTTTTAGAGAGTATGGGTTTCTATAGTTCCGGAAATTATTTGATTCACTGTATCTGGCACCATGCATAAATTCAGGACCAAACAGATTACTATTCTCTAGGTTGGTAAAACTCATGGGATTCAGGATGAAGTTCCGCCATGCCCACAGAGGTCAGCCATTTGGCTCTTCTCACATTAGAGATGTGATTGAAGGTTGGACCTATTAACAGTACGGCCCTACTGGTCTCCTTCAGTAATGCCATTTTGGAGGATAATAGGGCCTTAGCGTTTGGAGGTGTGGAGTTCCCACTCTTGCTCCGCTTTAGTTAACATAAGAAGCAAAGGTCCCGTCAAAATATTAAATTGAATTTGTTTAAGGGTCTGATCAATATTATCAATTGGTAAAAGCGGTCCCAGTAATGGAAAGCAAGGCTGGGTCCATCTCAGGCGCTATTAAGGCCTGAATGTCGGGAATCCCCACAAAAGTTCTAAGGAGCTTCACTAAGGACGAACAGAAGGTGAGTTGATTCTTTTACCTCTGACGCATCTGGTATAGACCACCTCTGAGTGAATAATTTAGATGGAGGTGTTCTGCCAGCGAGACCCACCTTCAACATTTGGAGATTGCTCCATTTACCCCTCTCAGACGATGCGGAAGTGCGAACGACTGAGGTAGATTGGGACTTTGAGCCAGTCATGGAACGTTCAGTGTTATAGGCGAACACACTACTTGGGGACAACACCTCTCTGTCGTGCCCTGCATGAGGAAAAGTAGTACTCCAACGAGCTCTGTTACCATAAAGTGGGGTGCTATGCAACCTGCCACAGACCCTTTTACCTGCCATAGAAGGGTGCCTCCAACGAGGTGTGATGGCGCTGTGTAAAGAAACCTCAGTGTCACTGATTGACTAAGTTGAAGCTTGGGTTCTGCATTGCACAGCCACCTTAGACTTTTTCTTTATTATAGTTTCTTCCTCAGAAGAAGTGTTAGTAGAAGATTGGGAGGATAAGGGGGGGGGGGGGCGTTTAGAAGCTCTCTCTCTCTTCTGTAGGGACATCTCCACGGATAAGAAGGCTACTATAGAGCTGGCGTCCTCCTCCTTTGCGCCTGTAAAATCATAAGGGGAATTGTGAGAACTTCTCCCGGGATCACGTGACCGCAGCCGCTATGATCGCGTCTGAGATGGCCAGGGGAGACTGCCATCTGCAACCATTAGCAGGTGCTAGGTGGTTGCCTCCCCGATGAACAAAAGCCAGTACATCCCTTCTGTTTATTCAGCTCTGCCCCCACCAGTAGTTACATGAACATACCTGACCTTTGGTTTCTGCTCCAAATCACAGACTGACTACCACAAACTAAGTAAGGGGGAAGTATCTGGATGCTACACGCCGGTTGTAAAAGCATTATGCCCGAGTTGTGCATTAAAAAATAATTGTTTTGTCAGATCTACATTAAAGGGTTTGTCCACTACTGAACAACTGATGACCTATCCACCAGATAGGTCATGAGTATATCATCGGTGCGGGTCCGACACCCGGACCGATCAGCTGATCCGGCTGCCTGCGGGCACTGGATGTCATTGCCTAGTATGCAATGTACGGAGCCAGAAACAGTTGGCTCCGTACATTGCATAGCAGCCGTGCTGCCGAACTGCAGCTCTGCTCCTATTGAGTTAAATTCCGTGGCTGGAGCCATCTGCTTCCGGCATGGACGTCCGATGCCCGGAGAAAGCCGATCGGTGCGGGGTCCGGATTTCGGACCCCCACCAATCATATACTGATGACCTATCCGGTGAATCTGTCATCAGTTGTCTGGTAGTAGACAGCCCCTTTAATATTTATGACTATATTATCTCAGCTATACATTCCAGTGCCACAAATGTTTATCAAATACACATATTAGGCGGAGTACACACCCGCGTTCAGCTTTCCATTGCACTGCTCCGTCAGAGGAGCAGAACAATGAAAATACCGGTAGCGCTGGTTCCATTGCATGACGGACACTACTAGTAGCTGACGATACCTATTGACTTTAATGGGTTATTTCTGTTTTCCGTCGGGGTATCTGTGGTTTTACTGGAAATAGCGCAGCATGCTGCGCTACGGTTTGTTATATTTGACCAGATCTGCAACGGAGGTCCATAACGGAGCCTCCAATGCATATGTGGAGTCCTTAAAGTGTAGCTAAACGTTCGACAAACTTCTGACACTTCACAGTGACATGTCAGAAGTTTGGATTGGTGGGGGTCCGAGCACTGAGAACCCCACCAATCGCTAGAACGAAGCAGCTGAAGTTCTCGTGTGAGCGTTTAGCCGCTTCGTGTCTGTTCGGCTATTTCCGGAAATAAATGTATCGATGTACGGACTCAATAGAAAGTCTATAAGCCTGTACTCCGATACATCAGCTTTTCAGAAAAAGCCGAACAGACACGAAGCGGCTCAGTGCTCACACGAGTGCTTCAGCTGCTTCGTTCTAGCGATTGGTGGGGGTCTCCGTGCTCGGACCCCCCCAATCCAAACTTCTGACACCTCATAGTGAGATGTCAGAAGTTTGTCGAACGTTTAGCTACACTATAAATACATACGTATTTTATTCAGGCACCATTGACTTCTATGAGAATGTAACACCAATGATGTGTAGACAGCAGTTGGTGAGTGTCATACTCTAATGTCCTGAGATAATAGATTAATTGCGCTACATACTTTATTATAAGCGAAGAACCACGGGCACAAAGCTGAAGCAGCCGGCACAATGTCGGGTCACGACGACATTGGTGCTACAGTGAACTTGAGTTGGGCTTGTACCATGCGCACGTACACATCCTTCACCTCACAACATACACAGGACACCTGGGCTGTGCACCTTTGATGAGCATCAGCTTCCCTTCCCGCGTCACCGCCTCTGGAGGCTGCTCAGAGCCCGCGTCCCAGCGCTCCCCCTCCTCCTTCAGTACAGCTCCCTGCGCCTCCATTATAACCTGAGTACCATATTACGTGCTGCACACATTCCGTATAGCTCCTCCTCTTCCTGAGCTAAGAAGCAAGCGTTTCCTGCACACCTCCCCGCCTCACAAGACATTGTCTTCCAGATAGCGGCTGACGCTGCGCAGACACCATTCAGTACAAGGTACTGCTGTATATGAAAGATGTACATAGCGCAGCGCAGACAAGTGCCCTCATTACAGTGCTAGCCACGCAAGGTTTCCTCATAACACTGACAGCTCAAGCCAAACATAATAGTGCCCCATAACCAGGCTATTATTTGGGAAGGGGGAGATTCAGGATTGACAAGGTCTACATAAAGACTGTCCTGTGTAATTTTTGGTAACAGCTTGATGCAATTAACCCCTTCCCGACATTTGCCATATGGATACGTCGTGGAAAGCTAGTGTTTCCCGCATTTTGCCGTAGCCATACGACAAATGGATGGCACCGGCTCAGAAGCGGTGCCATCATCGGCAGTGTATTACAGCTGACATCTGGCTATAATGGCGGGGACCGAAATTAGCTTAGATCCCTGCCATTAACCCCTTAAATGCAGCGGTCAACAGCGATCACTGCACATGGCGTTTGTAGCTCATCTGCACCCCAGCAGTGAAATTGCCAGGGTTTCCGGTGGCTGCAATGCTGGTCTGCCTAGCACAGAAGCAGTTCAGGCCCCGCCTCCGGCTTCCGTAGCCAATGGCAAGATGGCGCCGCCTAAGGAGCTGAGTCTGCGTCATCAGCGGTGGATGTTAGCTGTATGTTACAGCTGACATCCACCTGTCACGGCAGGAACCGGAGCTAGCTCCGATCCCTGCCATTGACCCCTTAGTTGCAGCCATCGCTGCACCTTAGAGGTTGCTAGCCATGCAATCAGGGCTGCCAACTGCTGCTATGGCAACAGGAGGCCTAACAATGGCCTCCTGCTCTGCCATTAGGGAAACCGATTAGGCCCTGCCTGGAGGCGAAGCCTAATCGGCTTGCTGTCAGTGAATGACTGACAGATCTAATACATTGCACTATACAGGTAGTGCAATGTATTAGAAAAAAAGAAGACAGTTGGACCTTCAAGTCCCCTAGTAGGACTTAAAAAAAACTATTAAAAAAGTTTTAAAACATGAATAATAAATAAAACACAATTGCCTATTTCCCTTAACAAGTCCTTTATCATTGAAAAAATAAACCATACATATTTGGTATCGCCGCGACCGTAACGGCCTGAACTATAAAAATATAATGTTATTTATTACACGCGGTGAACAGCGTAAAAAAAATTCCGTAAAAATTGACCAGGATTTCTGTTTGTTGGTCACTTTGCCCTACAAATATTGGAATAAAAAGTGATCAAAAAGTCACATGTATCCAAAAGAGGTACCTATAAAAACTATAGCTCGTCTCGCAAAAAAACAAGCCCTCATACAGCTCTGTCGACTAAAAAATGTAAAAGTTATGGTTCTCACAACTTGGCGACAGAAAAAATACATTCTTTTTACAAAAGTAATTTTATTGTGCAAAAAGTTGTAAAACATATAAAAGTGCTATACATTTGATATCAGCAGAATTGGACTTACCCGCAGAATAAAGGTAACATGTAATTTATAACGCATCGTGACCGCTGTATAAAAAAAACAACTATGCCAGAATTGCAGTTTTTTGATCACCTGGTCTCCCAAAAAATAGGATAAGAAGTGATCAAAAAGTCCCATGTACCCTAAAATGGTAAGTATGAAAACTACAGCCCTCATACCACTACGTCTATCAAAAAATAAAATTAGTTAAGGCTCCAATAAGACAGGAAAGAAAAAATATGCAACTGTGCAGGCCAGAGGGGAACATTTCTAATGTTTCAAGAGGCAAGTTATCAAGGCCCTAAAATTAGGGAACTAGGAATGGTAGAGCCCAAACATATCTGCTGGAAGCGAGGGTGCCCGTATTATACCAGGACAACACTTTCAAAGCAAAATTACACAAACTGTAAAGGTGCGCAGTGGACCAAAAGGGGGATAAGAAATGACACCATTTATCAGTGCGACACCGGCCTCTGTAGAAAGGATTCTTCACAGCGTAACACACATCTATGGATTATTTGACCCCAATATTTTACCACCTGACTATGCCCCTGAAGTACTCTGTCAAGCTTACATATGCCCCCACATTATAAACTAAAATACCAGTAAAACTCTAAACAAAACCACTACCAATCAAATCCGTGCTCCAAAAGCCAAATGGCGCTCCCTCCCTTCTGAACCCTACTCGTACCCGAACAGCAGTTTGTTTTTTTCCACATATATGGCATCGCCAAACCAGGGAAGACCCTTTTAAAAAAAAATTGGGGTGTGTCTCCAGTGGCACAAGCTGGGCACGACATATTTCTAGGGAAAAATTGTGATTTTTACTTTGCACCATCCGCAGCGCAATCATTTATGGAAAAGACCTGTGGGGTGAAAATGCTCACTACACCCCATAATAAATGCCTTGAGGGGAGTAGTTTCCAAAATGGGGTCACTTCTCAGGGGTTTCTTTTATTATTTCACATCAGAGGCT
The DNA here is from genome assembly GCF_050947455.1 of Rhinoderma darwinii. Taxonomy (NCBI): domain Eukaryota; kingdom Metazoa; phylum Chordata; class Amphibia; order Anura; family Rhinodermatidae; genus Rhinoderma; species Rhinoderma darwinii. The sequence continues at coordinate 300,335,415 of NC_134690.1, read as the reverse complement.
CTGCAATTGTGAACCATTAGTTTGTAAATTGCCAAATTAGGCCTCAATTTCGTATGGTACTCTTTCACTCCTTGAGCCTGGTCGAATGTCCAGGCAAAAGATTAGGGCCAAATGTAGGGTGATTCTAAAACCGGGAAACACAGCATAATAATTAGAGAGCTGTCTTGTGGTGGCACAAGCTGGGCACCACCGATTGGCATATCTATGAAAAAAATACAATTTTCACTCTGCAACATCGAGTTGCACACTAATTTCTGCAAAAAACCTGCGGGGTTAACATGCTCACTACACCCTTGAGGGGTGTAGTTTCCAAAATGGGGTCACTACTGGAGGTTTCCACTGTTTTGTTCCCACAGGGGCTTTGCAAATGCTACATAGCAACCAGAAATCAATCCAGTAAAATCTGCACTCCAAAAGCCAAATGGCGCTCCTTCCCTTCTGAGCCCTGCCGTGTGCCCAAACAGCAGTTTATGACCACATATGGGGTATTGCCGTACTCGGGAGAAATTGCTTTACAAATGTTGGGGTTCTTTTTTTCTAAACTAAATCTACGTCTTTTTGAAGAAAAGGGATTGTTTTTATTTTCACTGCCCAATTCTAATGAATTCTATGAAACACCTGTGGGGTCAAAATGCTCACTACACCACTAGATGAATTCCTCAAGGGATGTAATTTCCTAAATGGTGTCACTTTTTGGGTGTTTTCACAGTTTTGGTCCCTTAGGGGCTTTGTAAATGTGACATGGCCTCTGCAAACCATTCCTGCTAAATTTGAGCTCCAAAAGCCAAATGGCGCTCTTTCCCTTCTAAGCCCTGCCGGGTGTCCAAACAGCCATTTATGACCACATGTGGGGTAATGTTTTACTCGGGAGTAATTTCATTACAAATTTTGCGGTGCTTTTTCTCCTTTAGTACTTGTGGAAATGAGAAAAACATTTCTAAACCTACATTTTATTTGAAAAAATGTTGATTTTCATTTTCATGGCCTAATTCCAATAATTTCTGCAAAAAACTTGTGCAGTTAAAACGCTCATTATACCCCTAGATAATTTCCTCATTGGGTGTAGTTTCCAAAATGGGGCCACTTGTGGGGGGTTTCCACTTTTTTGTCCCCTCAGGGGCTTTGCAAATGCGACATGGCCTCCGCAAACCATTCCTGCTAAATTTGAGCACCAAAAGCCATATGGCGCTCCATCCCTTCTAAGCCCTGCCGTGTGTTCAAACAGCCGTTTATGACCACATGTGGGGTATTGTTTTACTCGGGAGAAATTGCTTTACAAATGTTGCTTTTTGCCCTTTAGTCCTTGTGGAAATGAGAAAAAATTAGCTAAACCAACATTTTCTTAGAAAAAATTAGATTTTAACTTTCACGCCCTAATTCCAATAATTTCTGCAATAAACCCGTGGGGTCAAAATGCTCACTATACCCCTAGATAATTTCCTTGAGTGGTGTAGTTCCCCCAATGAGGCCGGAGCTTCAGTCCATTAACACACTAGGGCCACATGTGGGAAATTTCCTAAAACTTCAAAATCAGGGCAATAAATATTGAGTTGCATTTCTCTGGTAAAACCTTCTGTGTTACAAAAAAAAATGGATTAAAAATGAACTTCTGCAAAAAAAAAATGAAATTTGTAAATTTCACTTCTACTTTGCTTTAAATCCTGTGAACGTCTAAAGGGTTAAGAAACTTTCAAAATGCTGTTTTGAATACTTTGAGGGGTGAAGTTTTTAAAATGGGGTGACTTATTCTAATATATAAGGCCTTCAAAGCCACTACACAACTGAACTGCCCCCCTGTAAAAATAGCCTTTTGAAATTTTCTTGAAAATTTGAGAAATTGCTGCTAAAGTTCTAAGCCTTGTAAGTAACGTCCTAGAAAAATAAAAGGATGTTCAAAAAAACGATGCCAATCTAAAGTAGACATATGGGGATGTTAATTAGCAACAATTTTCTGTGGTACAACTGCCTCTCTTAGAAGCAGATACATTTAAATTGAGAAATATGCTAATTTTTGCAATTTTTCATTGTGTTTTTCACAAATAAATACTGAATATATCGAGCAAATTTTACCATTAACATAAAGTGCAATGTGTCACAAGAAAACAATCTCAGAATCGCTTGGATAGGTAAAAGCATTCCGAAGTTATTACCAGATAAAGTGACACATGTCAGATTTGAAAAATGAAGCTCTGTCAGGAAGGTCAAAAGTGGCCAAAGCGGGAAGGGGTTAAAGGAATGGTGTCATTGTTTTTTTTTTGTTAAATTAATGTGTTTTTATTTAATAAAATATTAGAGGCCAAAGAGGGAAGAGGTTAAAGTCGACCTACTCAGAATTGTATTATTACCAAAGATGTTTTTTTTTTCCTGTAGTGAAGCCCTGGCCTTCATGCTGCAGTGTAACCTGTTTATGGGTGTACCACCTGAGTGCTTCTAAACAGTATGAGGGTATGTGCACACACAAAATCAAAAACGTCTGAAAATACAGAGCTGTTTTCAAGGGAAAACAGCTCCTGATTTTCAGCCGTTTTTAAGCAAACTCGCGTTTATCGTGGCGTTTTTTATGGCCGTTCTTGGAGCGGTTTTTCTATAGAGTCAATGAAAAACGGCTCCAAAAACGGCTCAAGAAGTGACATGCACTTATTTTTCTGGGGCGTTTTTTAACACGGCCGAACATTATTATCAGTTGGTAAAAATATAGAGCAGTGTAATGAGATTTTCATGCTTGCAGATAAGGAATGAGCATATATTTCACATAAGTAGATGCCTATGAAACATCCTGTGGTTGCTAGACAGGGAATGAACAGGATTTACACTATATGGACAAAAGAATTGGGATACCCACAGCAGCTTTTATGACATCCCATTCTAAATCCATAGGCACTAAAATGGAGTTGACTACGCTATTGATTCCGTCGGAAAACCGGAAACCAGCCGGAATGGTGATGAACGGAAAGCATTAGCGATGTTTCCGTCACCATTGAGATCAATGGTGACTGAAACGGAAGCTGTGCTGTCAGTTTCACTTTCCGTTGCGGGGGTTCACCCGACGGAACCCTCCGACGGAACCCAGGAAAGGAAATGAACGGTGATGTGAACAGGCCCTAAGACTAAGAAGTTTCCAGAAGGTGGGAGGAGCTTAGAACATAGAGGGGTCCGGTGGCAGTTAGTGTCAGTTTTTCAGTCAGCGTCTTAATGTGAGTTAGCAGTTGGAGCTGGAGAGGAGGAGAATGGTACCTGGGTCCATCCATCTAGGATCCAGAGACAGGCTGAGAGCCATTACACAGGAGCAGAAAGCTGCATTCATGGACAGATATCTTATCGTCCCCCTGAATTGACAAGGGTAGGAAGCCACAAGGAAAGCAGAGAGAGAGAGGGTCCCCCGCTCCTGCATCTGGCGCAAGAGATGTCATATGGAAGAATGTAGCCGCCATTTTATGTGGAAAACTTAAGTAAAATTGTGCCGCGGGCATGCCTGCTATACTGCCACTCTTCAGCCTCCTTTCTTATTTTGCACCTTCAGCATCAAGGACACCCCAAAACACCATCAAGGCAGGAGCAGACACAGGGAGTGTCCTGGGGGATGTTTAGAGACTGCCATCCTCATTTACCCAGTGCAAACCCCCTCATCACTAGCTGTGAGCCGGCCCTGAGAGAAAGGGAAGGCCATCGTGATCCACACGGAGAGCCGAGCCGGCTGCCAAATTGTGGGCCTACACCTTTCACCTTTCCCATCGCTCCTCAGGTCACCCGCTCGCACGCTACAATATCACTCACAGTTTATCGTGGAATATCTAGGAGGGAAGAAATTCCACAAACTCACTTGTGGCAACGGTGACATCCTATTACAGCATTACACTAAAATTCAGTCAGCTCTTTAGAACGACCCATTCGTTCACAAATGTTTATAAAGGCGGACAGCATGGCTATGTGCTTGGCTTTCTACACCTGTGGCAATGGGACTGAATGAAACGGCTGAATTCAATGATTAACCCCTTAATTACCAAGCCAGATTTGTCAAATCTGGTATGTCTAAGTTTATCAAGGAATAACTCTGCAATAGTTTTGCATATCCAAGTAATTCTGACATTGTTTTTTCTTCACATGTACTTTATTTTAGTGGTAAAAGTAGACTGATACGATTTGCGTAAACTAAAAAAAAAATACAAAAATGTATATTTTGTAAAAACTAAAATTTTTCCCTATTTTGTACTGCAATATGTCACATATACATACATACTGTAAATAGATATTTTTTTAAAATAGATATTTCCATCTCTGCACTTTTGAAACAATAAAATACATTTTGGGCAATTTAGAAGACTTACAAATGTAATAATTCATATATATATATATATGTATAAAAATGAATTTCTGATGTCTGTTGTCTGTCGAATGTTCTTTATGTATGGCCAAACGACCGGACCAATCTGCACCAAATTTGGCACATAAGTAAATCACGCGCTTCCGAAGGTTTCAGCTCTCTAGGACCTAGCGTTCCCAATATATTCGCAAATATGACACCACTGGCTTCTACATCAAGGACCTTCCTCCATATCACATGACCCGTATTAGTCAATAGAAGCTCGCAGGTCCTTCATTCTTAGCCTCACTCACGTACGCACAGTTTTAGACCAGGTTTCTATAACAACAAAGCCATTTTTCCTTACTCGACCTGTTACTCGCCGTAAACGAACTGTACCTTTCCTCCAAGAAGGAACCCTGCACTTAGATGAAAGACTCCTGTGGCAAAGCGCATGGCTGCTGCCCAAGCTGCTGAAATCTCTCAACAAAACCAAGCCCGTGGATTTCAGCATTCTCATAAATTGAACCCCTTTCAGACCAGTCATGCCTCCGAAAAGAAACCCTGCTCTTGGACTTTATTGGATATGTTGGCTTCGTATCAGTAGGAAATTAAGTTTTTAACCACACACACAAACAAATGGACCAGCGTAAAGCCGGGTAACACTGCTATTCTATATTATAAAAGTGAATGTCCGCTATAGGCATCCAAACGCCTGAACCATTTGACCCCAAATTTGGCACATAGGTACCTCAGGTGTCCGGGAAGGTTTTTGTAAATGTCCCAACCTTGCCGTTCCCTGTTATCAGCCTTTATAGCGAATGTCTGTTTGTCATCCCCTATAGGCGTCCAAACACAAGAACTATTTGACCCCAAATTTGGCACATAGGTATATCGGGTGTTCAGGAAGGTTTTCGTAAGGTCCTCACCTTGCTGTTGCTCTTTGTTATCAGCCATTATCACATGATCACAATCCAATACTATAAAAGCGAATACAGACATTCGCTTTTATAGTAAAGATGTTTTTATCTGGCAGTAGCAGGTAGTGCACTTGACAAGATAATCCTAGAAGGGAAGGTACAGGGGAGCGGTTACCCATATCAACCAATCAGATTATTAATGGCCAGGAAGAAAGCTGCATTACTAGCTGCAGAGACTCCTCTTGCCTAACCGGAAGTTGATCAAATGCGTCATGCTGCTGCTCGAGCTGCTGAAACTCCTCAGCAAACTCGGGCTTTCTCAGCAACAGATCAGATAGGTGGCTCTCAGAAGTGCAGAGACTCCTGCCCGAACCCAGGCCAGAAAGCAAGTTGATAGAGCACATCATGTTCATCATGCTAATGAGTAGGCTTTCATGCATGATGCTGTTCTCAATTATGATCCAACTATAGTCTATAGCCAACTGGTAATAAAACTGCCAATGTTATTAATCAACAGGCTTTGTCACAGTCTTACGACTACATTTCCTACCAGATTAGCTGTTAGGTATTTAGAAAGTTAAAATTTAAATAAACAAGCGTGTAACTGCTGGGGTATATAGGGCTACTAGCGATTTCCCGGTAAACCAAGAAAATATGAGGGCATGGATTAGACTCCTGGGCACCCCTGGAACAAATCCAATGAACACACAGACAGACCGACACATTATACCCGGGCAGCGCCGGGTTCTTTTTCTAGTCATTTTATAAATTTTTAAGTACATATTGTTTTCCTGCAACAAGCCAGATTTTCAGAGACAGAAGGATGGAAACCCCCACAAATGACTCCCATTTTGAAAACTACATCCCTTAAGGTATTTATTAAGGGGTGTTGCAAGTATTTTGAGCGCACAGTTTTTTTGTAAGAATTCATGCAAAGCAGATGAAAAAAAATAAAATTCCACTTTTTCACAAATATATAATTTAAAAGACCGATTTCTTTGTAAAGCGAATATAAGATTAAAGAAACACACCCCAAAATCTATCACCCTGTTTCTCCTGTTTTCAAAAATACCCCCATTGTCGCCCAATTGCGTTGCTTTTACACATGGCAGGGCCCAAAACGAAGGGAGCACCTGGAGGCTTTGAGGACACATATTTTGCTTGAAAATGTTTTAGGCCCCACTGCACATTTGGAGAGGATTTGAGCTGCCAGAACAATAGAAACTCCCCATAAACGACCCCATTTAGGAAACTAGACCCCTTGAGGTATTTTTCTAGGGGTACAGTGATTATTTTGACCCCACTGTTTTTAGCAAAATTTAATGCAAAGCAAGTGAGAAAAAAAACCATTCACATTTGTTTTATAAAATTATCATTTTAAAGACCCATTTCTATGTAGAGCGAACATGAAAATTAAGAAAAACACCCCAAAATCTATCACCCTGTTTCTCCTGTGTGTTTAAAAATACCCCTATTGTGGCCTTGATCTGCTTACTAGACGTGTGGCTGGGCCAAAAGGAGAGGGAGCACCCTTTGACTTCAGGGCACAATTAAATAAATTCTAGGCCCCATATCATACATTTAGAGGCATTGAGCTGCCTGAACAAAAAACACCCAGAAATTACCCCAATTTTAAAAACGAGACCCCTAAAGGTATTCTTCTAGTGGTGTAGTGAGCATGCTGACCAAGATTTTTTAAAAGAGAAAATAATGGGTATTAATTCAGACACTATGGGTATGTAATGTTGTCTTCAAATTCTTATTACATCTCCACATGAAATAGGGGAGATGTGGTAGAAGGTTATTTTGTTAGAAATGCCACATTAATAAATTTGTCCGGCATCCAAAAGAGAAGTGAAGCCGTGTATTCATAACAGATACATGTCGCTATAGACGTATTTGCCTGTACTTATGACTATGTCTCGCTAAAGAAGCAGTTGTCCCGCATCTGTGCCATTATGATGTTATTGTGGACAGAATTCTGTCCTAATATAAAATCAGTCAGAGAGGAAAAAATAAACTGTACTGGAGTGACGGGCAATATCTTCAAAGAAAATTGAGACAGAAAGAGGCGTGGCTTGGACATGGCGCTGACCAGACGTGCTGCTTGAGAGCTCCGCTCCTGCACTCCTTTAACCCGATCATAAGCTCATTAAAAAGCATCCTTTTACTAACCTAATGGTCAGGAAATCCAAGGCCTCCACGGGGACTCCTTATTGTACTCGGCAGATGTCTGCAGCCGGCTCCATCCAGCGATTTCTAACCGACGGGGCTGCTGGAACAGCTTCTAAGATGGCGCTGACGGAGGAGAGGAGAGATGGCACCGGGTCCTTGCTCCCAGAGAGGATGTCATCTGCGTCCGGCGTTGCTGCATCAGGTACCGCTAGTACCTTCCCCTCACTGTCCGGTTCGTCTGGACGGATTCCCTCCCGGCTGGATGGGGTAACACCGAGCTCTTCTGGGGCTGTGATGGCGCTCCCTGCGCGGGACAGCTCGCCACGTGGTACATGTCATGGCAGCCGGGTCTCTCCATCATCCCTCCCTCATGTGCTGGGGCCTGCATTGCTGCCTTCTACCTCTCCTACAGATATGGCTATTCACCCCTCATCGCCACTGGGAGCCTCTTCTGTCCTAGGGGATGATTTACAGGGCCTGAGACGACAGCTATCAGCATTACCCACTAAGCAGGACATGGAGCGTTATGTTCACCGTCTTGAAACGACATATAAGTCTGAGATACAATCTCTTACCACCAACCTATCCCAGTTATCCGATCAGGTGCAGCGCATGGAAAGCGATGTCTCAGTTATCTCACAGCAACAAGTTTCTCATGACGCCCGTTTGGATCAACACTCTCAGCAGATCCATGCGTTATTTAACCTGGCTGAGGATCATGAGAATCGGAACCGCCGCAATAATATTCGGCTTCGGGGCATTCCTGAGGATATCTCTCCGGGTCAACTCATCCCTGTTTTACAGTCTCTATTTAACACCTTGTTGGGGCGCCCTGCTGATGATCCTATGGAGCTGGATAGAGCCCACAGGACCCTGGGCCCTCGGAACCCGGATCCTGATAGGCCTAGAGATGTGCTATGCCATGTCCATTTCTTCTCTCTAAAGGAGCAGATAATGAGGAAGGCCCGAGATAAAGGCGAGGTTTTATTGCAAGGGGTCAAGATTCAACTACTATCGGATTTGTCCAGGATGACTCTGGATAAGCGCAGAGTGCTTCGTCCTCTGCTGGATGTAGTGAGGGAGCATGAGATCTCTTATTCTTGGGGTCACCCCTTCCAGTTACAGGTTCGCAGAGATGGGTCATTGCTGTGTGTTCGAGACCCAGGGGATGTTCCGGACTTCTGCGCTGCTCTCCGTGTGCCTCGAGTCTCCATACCTGATTGGCCTTATGTTCCAGTTCCGCCACCGCCACCGCGTCCACGGTCGTTCTCCCGCTTCTCCTGGGCGTCGTCATGAGGGTTGCCTCGCTGAGCCGATCTGATATCCTTCTGAGGCCTTGTGGTGGTCTATTATTAGAGTTCAACGCAAGAACTAATGTGTTCCTCATTTGAAGCAATCGCAGTCTGTGCTTCTTATAGCCATTAATGTCTGTGTTTACCGCTCGTTATAAATGATTGCTGCTGGAGCTCTGATGGTTAATTGGTGTAGGTTGATTGCTATTAATGCACTTCAGAAGCGAATGCTTAATGTTTCTATAAATTCCATGTACCACTAACATGTATATGCATTTATGATGACATTGAATGTATCCAGGAGTGTTCTCCACTGAGGTATTTCTAAGGGTATATTAATGCTGCATACCTTTGTTTTACTACTATTGGGTGCGAAGTGCCTTGGTTTTCCTGACTATAATGTTTTATCGTTATTTGCTTATTATAATTTGCCGGGTTGGTGGGTGTGGGGCACTGGCTAGTCCGTGTCCTGACACTTCTCCTCTTAGGGACTCACTGGTTGATTCCGGTGTCTGTTATATTGTTTCTCCTTGAGTAGCTCAAGGAGTGGGTGATTATTTTGCCCGTTCGTTTGTCTTTGTTATCGTGTTTCCCCGCCTTGTCTGTCTTGTCCTATTCACCACTGCATTAGCGCATTCTATTTGTGTGCTCCTCGGGTTGGAGGAAGTGATGGCGCAATTGAAAGTATGTACCTTCAATGCTAGGGGGCTTAATGTCCCGGAAAAACGCTCACAAATTTTATATAATATGCATAAAGAACGAGTACATATCTTGTTCCTACAGGAGACTCACTTCCAGGTGGGTCATACGCCACAATTTACAAATCGATATTTTCCGTCCTGGTTTCACAGTGCCAACCCGGAATCCAAGTCCAAAGGGGCTAGCATATGTATCCACAAGTCACTCTCTCATAAACTCATTGATGTTTTGGTTGACCCGGGAGGTCGCTATGTCTTTCTCAAATTGTCCGTGCGCAATAAGATTTTTACGCTGGCTAACTTGTACCTCCCCAATCAGGACCAGGCTAGAGTGGGGCGCTTGTTCTTGAAGAAATTGGAAGAGTTTACAGAGGGCGTCTTAATTGTGGGTGGAGATCTTAATCTGACTTTTGATCCCAGGCTTGATACCTCCTCGGGCAGGTCTACTGTTCCTAAATCACACTTGGGGGCATTAAAGACTACGATGCATTCCATGCAATTGATTGACGTGTGGAGGATTCTGCACCCTCAGGTAAGAGAGTATACTTACTTCTCCCCATTGCATAACATGTACAGTCGGATAGACGCTTTTTTGATTAGTCACCATTTGCTTACCTGGCATCCTATTACTAATGTGGGCCCCATGATCTGGTCAGATCATGCCCCGGTGTTCCTGACGCTTACGTTTCCTGACTCGGTCCCGAATTTTCAGTCTTGGAAACTTAATGATAATCTATTAAGGGATACAGTATGTGTGTCGGCTCTTAAGGACTCTCTTGCAGGGTTTCTTGAGGTCCATGAACATGACCCTACCCCCTTACCACTCCAGTGGGAGGCACTGAAATGTGTCATTAGAGGAGGCCTAATACAACACGGGGCACGTTTAAAGCGAGAGAAAGGGGTATCTATTGCGCATCTCCTGACTCAGATCCGGGATTTGGAATCATGTCATAAACGAATTCCATCTTCACAGGTTTTTGCCTCTCGCTTGTCACCGTTGTTGCCTGACCTGATACTGGATGATCAGGTGGGGTTCGTATGTGGTCGGGAAGCGCGGGATAACACAAACAAAACTCTCCTTTTAACATCATACTGCCAATCCCGTAAGATACCGATGTGCTTACTTTCGATAGACGCCGAAAAGGCATTTGACAGAGTGCATTGGGTGTTGCTCCGCAGTGTCCTGGCTCAGGTGGGCCTAGGTACTAATATGGTGGATAGGATAATGGCATTATACCATAGACCTACGGCTCGGGTTCGTGTTAATGGACTCCTATCTGATTCCTTGTCTATTGCTAATGGCACGAGACAGGGGTGCCCACTCTCGCCGCTATTATATGTTCTGGTCATGGAACACCTGGCAGTGGCACTGCGGAACAACCCTGATGTTAATGGTGTACGTGTTGGATCACAGCATCATAAATTGGCGCTTTAAGCAGATGATCTCCTGGTATATATTACAACTCTCATGATTTCTTTGCCATCTTTGACTGAGGAATTTGAGCGTTTTGGTCATCTAAGCAATTTTAAAGTTAACTACTCCAAATCAGAGACATTGAATATATCTCTGGATGCTTCTCTGGCTGCCCATCTCGCTCGGGTTTTCCCATTCAAATGGCAAACTACATCCTTAAAATATCTAGGGGTACATGTTCCCACGCAACAGGCAGATCTGTTCGCCTTGAATTACACGCCTATTCTGCAGCGTACTTTGAAGGAATTGGCAGAGTATAGAGGGAACCGTATGTCATGGTTCGGGAGAATCAATGCGGTCAAAATGGATATTTTGCCCAAATTCCTATACCTTTTCCAGACCGTCCCTATTGTAGTACCATCGGGCTTTTTCAAGACCTTACATAGGGCCATAACTAAATTTGTATGGGCTTCCTCTAAGCCTCGCATTCGTTTTGCTGTCCTTAGTCGTCCAAAAATAGACGGGGGCGCGGGTCTTCCAGACTTTAAAAGATACCATCAAGCTGCACTGATTATGAGGGTAGTGGATTGGTTACGATCGGAAACAGGTAAGCCATGGGTGCGCATCGAAAGAGATATGTCTCCTCTTGCATTGTCCTCTCTACCGTGGTTGACTGTCCCACAGCGCCATATGCTATCTTTGCCTTTCCTCACACGTCAGTCTCTTGTAGTCTGGGAGCGAATCTTTGGTGCTGTGGGCCTTGTGCATCGCCCGGGTCCTCTGACTCCTCTCTTTGACAACCCCTCCTTCCCTCCGGCGGTGGGTGTTGACACCTTCCTCTGTTGGGAGAAAGGAGAGGGTGGATATTTGGCTGAGACCCTTACTCCTGACGGGGCCATTTTATCTATGAATGTTGTCTCTGAGGCCTGTCCGGGGAGACGATCAACCTGGTGGTCATACTTACAGCTGCGTTCCTATCTCTCTTCCATGGAAGACTGGTGTTGTTACAGGATAGGACTCCTTTTGAACGGTATCTGTCTTTATCAACTGCCCCTTCTCATGTCTTGTCCTATTTACATGGGGTTCTCCTGCCCAAATTTTCTTTCTCTCAACTGTCCTTCACTAATGCATGGGATGAAGAGATGGGGGTTCAACATACTGAAGGGGAATGGGGTACTGCCTTCTTGTTAGCTCACAAACTGCCAATGTCTTGTTTTGCTCAGGAAAAAAATTACAAAATACTCACTCGGTGGTATCGTTGTCCTGCTTTGTTGCATAAGATATTTCCTGATGTGTCTGAGGATTGTTGGAGGTGTGGGGAGGCTCCTGGAACCATTTTGCATATTTGGTGGGACTATCCCAGGATACGTCCCTTTTGGGGAAAGATTTTTGACTTGGGCAAGAAGCTCTTTCACATTGAAGTCCCGACCTCGGCCTCTATAGGATTACTCTCCATGGTTCCTGGGTCACTCCCACTCCTCAAAAGGGGTAACTTTCGGCATTTCCTAACTGCGGCGAGAACAGTGATACCTAGACACTGGAAGTCTCATGCTGTTCCCTCTTTGACGGAATGGGTAACAGAGGTGAACGGGATAATGAGAATGGAGGAGTTGCTGTCCGCTGACAGGGGCAAGTCTGTGCTCTTCGTCCAAACGTGGGCAGTATGGTCTGGATTCCGGGGTGGTACTGATCTACCTCTCTGGTTGGATGGAAGGTTCTGAGCAAATTCTGTGATCTTTTCTCCTTGCGCTATGTGTGTCTGTGTTTCCCTTTGTTGTCTTGTGTTGGTGTTATATTATATTTGTGGCACTTATATGTACCAACTCTTACTTTATTGAGGCCTGGTCCTCATGGCTATGGTATTATCTTGATGTGAATATGGTACAGCTAGTACTACTGTATTTTGATTCATACGCTCTTTAGATAGTTGAGAGGTTACCGCTTATTTGTGTTCATGCATTTTTCATAAAGTTCATAAACTGTAAAAATTTGTATTTTATAGTGTGTACAATTTTTCTGCCAATATTGTACAATGTTTATATGCTGTAATTTTGTTTTTGCAAAAATAAAAATCTTGATAAAGAAAAAAATAAATAAATTGAGACAATTGTATCCAACTATGTGGCAAATTCGAGTTTGTTTACAAGATAGAAGAAAACCTGTAGGGCTGTCATGACAACTTTTTTTTTTCAGTGACTGGTTGTAGAATGTCTCTTTAGCTCCATCAATCCCTATAGGACGAACATGCCAAGTGACGCGGTACACCATAACAGGCCCCTGACTGGCAAGGTAGTAACCGCTAAGTGCACAAAACATACAATTGGTTAAAGTATACATAGAGGGGCAGTGTCCAAAACCACCTATTAGTAAAGGATCACTAATCCCCAAAATGATGTCAGTGTTTCCAGAAGAATTGTCGGGTGTACTACGTCGAGTAAAAACCCGAACAAAACCGTTTTAAAGCCCATGGTGTATTGATAAGGAAAAGCTGGATTATTAGGGATCCTCAAAAAAAAAAACATTTCATGCCCGTATCACGGTACAGAATTAGGAATGTAACAGCTGTATGTGGCAGGACAAAGTCATAAAAAGACATAAATACATCCTCAATTTATTCTTGTAATCATTGCTAAAATGCAAGACTTCCACGAATTCAGGGATGGCATAGGCCGCACGTGTTGGATTTATCTACTAATAAATGCAATCCCCACGTTTATTTTTTTATTTCAAGATTACTTGTGGGGTCCAGGTTCTGAATAGACAGATGTGGGCTCCTGCACAATAAACTGTGTTAATTAAAAATATATATATTTGTGAGCGATCAAGTCCAGGATTTAATTGTCTGAAATTAATATTTGTATAAAAAAATCATAACGGGGTAAAATTAGTTTTACAGTCTGAAATAAATACACTTTACTACCTCCCCATGAAAATCCCTCCCTCCCCTGGAAAGCCCAGAAACGAAACAAAAATATGAATAAATTAAATTGACTCCCTAAAATGAATCCCCCCACCCCACCCTTTTTGGTGTTCCCTAAATGATATATAAAATTAATAATTAGAAACGGTGTGATATATCTCAAAACAGGGAAAGTTGCACTGGTCTGAATTTGAAGGGCACATCAGGCAATAAAACCAGATATCCCTCCTTCTTCCATGTTTACTGCACACCCGGCTTCTCTTTTGGGGTATTGTTTATTCTCAGTGGCAGGGAAGGGGTGAAGGGCGTGACGCTCAGTGAGCCTTTTGACATCCTCTGACTCAAAGGATTCTCCAGGTGCAGGGGAGTTAAACAGGAGGTGCTCTATAATTTTTTCCTGGTACTGCAGGAAACTGAGCGTTTCTTGTGTCTTGTACAACACATAGCTGTTATAAGTAGCCATTGGATGAAGTAAATTGCTACCTTTTTACACCATGTCGTAATCTTATGTTTGACTAGGTAAGGTTGTAGGACCTGGTCAGATATATCGACCCTGCCCATGAACTTATTGTAGTCCACTACGCAGACCAGTTTCCTATTATCAGAGGTAGCTCCCCCCTCTCTCACTGCGACTGTGGTGTCCTTATGCACGGTGGTTAGCATGTAAACCACCTTTTTGTCACTCCACTTGACAGCGAGCAACTGATCACTGGCAAATGAGAGTGACGCACCCCTTGTTATACGTCTGGACACCAGTTGTTGAGGGAAGCCGGCTCTATTTTTTCTTATTGTCCTACAAGCCCGAGTACTAGTAGCATGGAGGGACTTATACAAGGGGACACTAGTATAATAATTGTCGGTGTACACATGGCACCATAAGTTCCCAGACAATTTTCCCACTAATGCCAATATTCTCTGGGCATCCTGGGGATTAAGGTGGCGGTCCCTGCACTCATAAATAAAATAAACAGGTGTAGCCCGTTGTGCTCTCGCACACCTTATAAAGTTTCACACCGTATAGGGCTCTTATGGAGGGGATAAATTACCAAAAGGATAAACAGCTCTTGAAGGACATAAGAGACTAGTTTTTGGCTAAGTTTAAAAATGACTCTTTTAGGAAGGAGAGAAGGGATCTCAATATGTTAAGGCGATCATAGCCTTGGTCATTTCTTGGGGGGATTTGAGAATTGTCAGAGAAGTGCATTAAAACCATTATTGTTTCATAGCGCATTCGGGCCATGTCGGCTGCAAAAACAGGGGTGCTGTGGATAGCGCTGGTAGCCCAGTAGGACCGGATGGAAGTCTTTTTTACTAACCACATATTTAGGGTAATTCCCCAAAATGTTTAATTTCAGAGACTGCTGTGGGGATCTATACTCTGGCATAGCAAGACCTGGGATTTTCGGTCACAAATTGCGTGCCATATAAATTTGTCTGCTGGACAATTAGTTCCAGTAAATGATCGCCTATGAACAAATTTAAAAAATTGGTGACATTCGTGTTGATGCCTGGAGTCGCTATAAATGGCTAAATTTGGAGGGAGAAAGAATCTGCAGGATCCCACATTGCGGAAGGGACTGCAGTACTAGGCCCTGCTCCTGATGCTTCAACTGTGACAGCTGCGTCCTCCACCTTAGGGCTGTGGTGTCCAGTGGCAGAAGCAGGTCTTGTGTCACTTTCTGAGCTAAGCTCTACTTCCGAAGCAGTGTCCGTATCGCTACCTGAACTGCTAGAGCACAGCAAGGTGTATGCCTGCTCCGCAGTGACATTCTGCATTTTGTGTGATAAATTTTTCGCTATGCTAATTAACTTGTTGCTATTTTTTGTTGTTTTTTTTGTATATATATATATATATATATATATGAATATATACAGTGAAGGAAATAAGTATTTGATCCCTTGCTGATATTGTAAGTTTGCCCACTGTCAAAGTCATGAACAGTCTAGAATTTTTAGGCTATGTTAATTTTACCAGTGAGAGATAGATTAAATTTAAAAAAAAACTGAAAATCACATAGTCAAAATTATATATATTTGCATTGTGCACAGAGAAATAAGTATTTGATCCCCTACCAACCATTAAGAGTTCAGCCTCCGGGGGCGCTCGCGAGCTGCTAACCAAGATGGCCGCATGCTGCGGTAGCTACGCGACTCCTGGGCACAACAGCTATCAGACGCTAACTTTTGAGGTGAACTATCTTGCTATCGCACCCCTTTTTTGCCCCCAGACGACCCCCTGCTCAGTTTGTTCATGGTCCGGAAGAATTTAGTGGGGCGAAAGGACTTAAAACCACCAGAGGCCTCCGTCCCTGCCCCCACACCTGAGAACGCAACTTCTCCCGCCATGTCGGCAATCTCTGAGGATGAGATACAGGCCTCGCCCGAGCTCATTGCAAACTCGCAAGAGGACGGGTCCCAGCAACCTGATCCACAGTTCACTACCAGAGATGCCTCCCTGCTTCTAAAATTTAAACAACTTCTACAGCAGGAACTGCAACTTGCAGCCTCCAAACTGTCCAGGGATCTTACTCGGGAGATACGGGAGCTGGGAGCCCGGACAAATGTCCTGGAAACTAAGATGGATGACACCATAGAAGTCTTGAATGCGCACGATGCTGAATTCGATTCCCTGAGGGCGGATTTGGATTCCACTATGCTCCGATTAGAGGATTTTGAAAACCGTGCGCGGCGGGGAAACCTTCGAATTAGTGGTTTGGCGGGGAAACCTTCGAATTAGTGGTTTGCCTGAAACCTACGAAGGCCTTAACTCCTCTGTTACTGCTCTATTTCAGGAGTTGGCGCCAGGCCTCCCTATAGACAGATTGGAGATGGATCGTGTCCATAGATCGCTTGGTCCTAAACGTGAGGATGGTAAGCCACGGGATATAGTGGTGAAACTTACCTACTATGCTACCAAAGAAACCCTGTCTCAAAAAGCCAGAGCTGCTTCATCCTTGTTGTTCCAGGGTCACGAATACCAAATCTTTGCCGACCTTTCTCCGATCACCATTCAAAAGCGGCGGAACATGAAACCTCTGCTGGCCGTCTTGCAACATCGTCAGATTAGATACCGCTGGGGATACCCTTTCAAGCTCCAATTTTCCGTGGATAATAAGTTTTACTCCGCCAACTCAGCTGACGACCTCAAGCAACTTTTGGTCACCCTGCAACTTTTACCTGCGGAGGATGACAGACCGAGTCAACTGTCTCAAGCACGCCGTGACAGGCCTCCCCTTCGCCCCATCTGGGAGAAAGTACCTCCACGCAGACCACCTGGGAGATCTGGTGCCATACCTGATGTTCGCGACGACCCCGCCTGATGGATGAGTACTTTCTTTTTGGAATCCTCCTGTGCAGTGGTTTACCCGACCACTTTTTGTTTCCATTAACCTTGGAATGTTACCTCGCCTCATTTGCAATGATCTACCTCTGATGGGGATTGATCTCTGCAACAGGCAGTTAACCTCATTAGGCGAATTGTCTTGTTGTGTTTGATTTCTCTGCCGTTCACTGCATATAATGTATTTCTGGCATTGCCTGCACTCATTTCCCTCCTTCTCACTTACACATTTATGGATTCTCAGTCTAGCCTGCTATGCATGTTTTGCCTTACCCCTTGGTGCCACTGCATGCATGGCCCGCTGGGCATACATTTAAACTGCCACCTATTCTTTATTGACGCCGAGTATTGCAACATATTTGTCTCGGGCCGTGGTCCGGCCTGCCGGGCGCCCCCTGCCTCTCGGTTGGGGGTGGTGGGTGTTGGGCACGCTGTCCCCCGGCTCAAGATGTCATTCCGTACACTGTGCTTCAATATGCCGCTTCATAGCAATGTTTTTGTTCTTGTAAAATAAGTAATATGGCATACCAAACCTGCCGCCGTTCCATTTTGTGTATTGTTGGTTAACTCTGCTTTACACTTGCTGTCAATATACTTACGCTTCATTCCCCTTACTTCACCTCTGCTACATTTTTGGGTTCACCGCAACAAAATGTCGTTACCACACCTTTGTGCCCAGGTGCCGGCGACCCCCCGACTCTACAAGTAGTATTACCCGTACTACTGTCCACTTCTCTATGCCGTGTTTCGGGCATTTTCTACTTCTTGATGTCTATGTGCATAATTTTTTCTGTATCCCTTTTTATTTAGTCTGTCTCTCCCTCCCCTTTCTTACCATCCCTTCTCTCCCTCTCCCTCTGTCGGTCAGAGCGCTTTGTCGGATCATTAGACCTCTCTTATGGCTCCTCCTGCCTTGAAAATAATCTCTCACAATGTCCAGGGATTCAACTCCCCACATAAACGCTCGAAGGCTTTTCATTTCTACAAAGCTAGCCATGCCGATATTGTTTGCCTTCAGGAAACTAGATTCTCTGCCACGTCTAAACCACAACATCTAAGCGCACACTTCCCCATTTTCTATGGCGCACACGCTCATGAAAAGCGGCGAGGAGTATTTATTGCCTTCAGAAAGAATCTCCCTTTTATTTGCAACACGGAAATTATTGATCCCACTGGACGCTATGTGATTTTAGTTGGCACATTATTTGATGTAGAAGTGACCTTAGTAGGTTACTATGGTCCTAATGATTTTCAAACAGGGTTTTTTCCCACTTATTTAAACTGGTCGATGCTAATAGACGGGGTCTCTTGGTGGTTATGGGTGACTCGAATTTGGTAATCGATCCTTCAGTGGATAAATCCCCGGCCCCCAATCCATCCACATCCCATACATCCTCCTCTGAGTTCAGGGACTTGTTGCACCTACACGACCTTCATGATCTCTGGCGTGAACTCCACCCCACCACAAAACATTTTACTTTCTATTCCTGCCCCCATTCCTCTTTTAGCCGTATTGACCACATATTCACATCTCAAAGATCTCTACCACTTTGCTCCTCAGCTAAGATATTAAGCACACCATGGTCCGATCATAACCCTGTGGAGGTTTCTTTTTCTTCCCTAGTCCCACGGGGGCTCTCCTTTAACTGGCGTCTGAATGACTCCCTTTTGTCCTCTAAAGATACTTTTGCGCAAGTGGAAGTGGCGGTAAAGGACTACTTTGACCTGAATGTGGGTTCCACGTCCTCCCCGGTTATATTGTGGGAAGCTCATAAAGCCACATTGCGGGGGGCCCTCATTCGACTAGGCTCCATTAGAAAAAAAATAGAGAACGAAAAATTGCGGATTTATATCGCATGTTAGAACAAAAGGAACATACTTGGAAACAGAACTCCTCGATTGCTAATAAAACCTCGGTAGATGCCACTAGGTTGGAACTGGACCTTCTGTTGACGGAGCAGGTAGAACGCAAACTCAGATGGTCCAAACAGCGGTATTACTCGCAAAGTAATAAACCGGGTAAACTCCTGGCCCGTCAATTGAGGGTCCCTGTGTCGCCAAGAGAGCCTATTAGATTACGAACTTCCACAGGTAACGTAACAGCAGACCCCAATAAAATTACTTCCCTATTTCAAAATTTCCTCTCTAACTTATATTCCTCCCCCCCACTATTTGATTCCTTGAGGGCTGAGGGCTTATTTGCAGACCTGACTTTCCCGGATATCACTCCCTCCAACCTTGAAGCCTTGGAGGCTGAGATATCCGAAGCAGAGGTTCAGGCGGCCATCAAGGAGTTGAAACCCTCCAAATCACCTGGTCCTGACGTTTTTTCCCCTTTATATTATAAAAAACTCTCCCCGCTACTGGTTCCGTATTTAACCCAACTCTTCAATGCCCTCAGAGCTGGTACAACCCCTCTCCCATCAACCCTTCATGCCCATATCGCTATGATCCCCAAACCGCAAAAGGACTCTCTCCAAATTACCAACTACAGACCAATATCCCTCTTGAATACAGATATTAAAATCCTGGCCAAGATCCTGGCGACTAGGATTAACTGCTTCCTTGATGTAATTATCCATGGGGACCAAGCTGGCTTTGTCCCAGGCAGACAGACAAGTGATTGTACCAAGAGAGTTATATCTCTGATTCATATAGCTCGCAGGAGAAATGTGGCCTCAATGCTTCTCTAACTCGATATTCAAAAAGCCTTCGACACATTATCCTGGTCGTACATGGATTTTGCCTTGGGGAAGTGGGGCTTCCAACGTCATTTTATGTCCTGGGTGCATGCCCTCTATTCCAACCCCACAGCCAAAGTTTGCTATGCTGGATATCAGTCTGCTCCTTTTCCTATTGAACGGGGCACTAGACAAGGATGTCCGCTATCTCCCATTCTATTCATTCTGGCTCTTGAGCCCTTGGCTATGATGATTCGCCAAAATCAGAACATCAAGGGGTTGGAATTGGCGGACATGCAACATAAAATGTCCCTTTTTGCTGATGACATGCTACTAATGCTCTCCCAACCTACTGTTTCCCTTCCCAACCTAATGAAAACCTTATCTGATTTTGCCTCAATTTCCGGGCTCGCTATTAACCCCACAAAATCAATCGCATTAAACATTAATCTCTCTCAGCAAGTCCTGCACTCCATACGTAGCCACTTTCCCTTTCAATGGGCCAGACACTCATTAGATTACCTGGGTATTCATCTGACCCCCTCTTATGATCAGCTATATTCTGCCAACTATCCCTCCCTGATTCGTTCCCTTACCTCTTCTCTGACATCATGGCAACACACATATCTCTCTTGGGTTGGGTGGATTTCTGCAGTTAAAATGACCATTCTTCCCAGGCTTCTTTACTTGTTTCAAACCCTGCCAATAAAAATCCCACCGCACATATTACGTCTCCTTCAGAACCGTATATCCTCGTTTATCTGGCGTGGCGCGCGTCCTAGAATATCCAGGTCTACTCTCTGCTCGCTGAAAACAGACGGGGGACTGGGTGTTCCTAATATCTCTAAATATTATCAAGCAGCTATGATAGCATCCTTACCTAAATTACACGTTTCTGCTAATATGCCTCTATGGGTGTACCTGGATATTCCGGAGGTGTCGCCCATCCCTGTACAATCTCTGCCCTGGCTGCCCCCCTCCTTACGTCCTACCCATCTCTCCCCCTCTCTTACACACATTTTAACGGTCTGGGACTCCATTAAATATTTTAGCAGATTGATTTCTCCACATCTTCCCCTCATCTCTATATGCCACAACCCTCTGTTCTCTCCGGGTGCAGACAACTACTATGCCTTTAAATGGTGGTGGTCGAATGACATACTTAGAGTTCACCAACTCCTCACGCCCACTCACTCTCGGATTCTCTCGTTCTGTGAACTCCAGACCTCTAAGCAGATCCCCAGTGGCGAGATATTCAGATACCTGCAACTTAAGAACTGGATTACTTCTCTCCTTAATAACAGGGATACAATCGACTCTTGCTCACAGTTCGAGAGAATCTGCAACACCTGCCCAACCTCTAGAGGGATGATATCTCTCATATACAAATGGCTCCTCAATAACCCATCCCCCACTCCTCACACATATGTGGACCGATGGCACCGGGACTTGGGGATGATGCTGGAACTGGCTGAGTGGCGTAGTATTTGGAGCACAGTTTCACATTGCTCTATCAATACGAATATCCTAGAATCTGCATACAAAGTCATGATGCGGTGGTACTTGGTTCCCAGCCGAATTGCACACGCATTTCCCACTTATCCTGCCTCCTGCTTTAGGGGATGCCCCGCGCCCGGTGACATGCTCCACATATGGTGGTCCTGTCCTAAACTCGTTAGATTCTGGAGCAGAGTCTTTGGTCTCGCCCAGAGTCTGTTTGGTATAATTTTACATAAAGACCCTAAGTTAGCTCTCCTACACCTCAAACCCCCTGAACTAACACAAGCACAATTTCAATTGTTCTCTTACATCCTTTTGGCCGCTAAAATGACTATTGCCCACTCCTGGAAAAAGCAATCTGTAATTTTTGCAGGTGTCAAAACCAGAATGGACCAAATATCTGTGAATGAAAAACTATTTTACTAGATAGGATTGCCAGATTATAGGCCCTTTGGCTGCCCTGGATCAATTACGCCTACTCTCACTTACCTGGTGCCATGATCACCGCCTTTTGATAATTGGTTAATAACTTTCTTTTTTCTAGATCTCTGACCGACCCCTCCTTTACCTTTCCCCGTCTTTCTGTTCCCCTTTCTCCATTCCTTCTTTCCACTTCCTAATTTTGTTTTTGTTTCCCCTTTTTTATGTGCTTTTATCATTACTGCCTTGACTGTTTGACATATTGTCTAGTTTATTGCTGTATCAGTTGTTGTATATTATATATTATACACCTCTTTTTTTGTGTTCAGGCAATATATTTCCTTACTCTGTTGTAAAAACTCAATAAAATTTGTTCAAAAGAGTTCAGCCTCCTCCAGACCAGTTACACGCTCCAAATCAACTTGGTGCCTGCATTAAAGACAGCTGTCTTAAATGGTCACCTGTATAAAAGACTCCTGTCCACAGACTCAATTAATCAGTCTAGATCTAACCTCTACAACATGGGCAAGACCAAAGAGCTTTCTAAGGATGTCAGGGACAAGATCATAGACCTGCACAAGGCTGGAATGGGCTACAAAACCATAAGTAAGACGCTGGGTGAGAAGGAGACAACTGTTGGTGCAATAGTAAGAAAATGGAAGGCATACAAAATGACTGTCAATCGACATCGATCTGGGGCTCCATGCAAAATCTCACCTCGTGGGGTATCCTTGATCCTGAGGAAGGTGAGAGCTCAGCCGAAAACTACACGGGGGGAACTTGTTAATGATCTCAAGGCAGCTGGGACCACGGTCACCAAGAAAACCATTGGAAACACATTACGCCGTAATGGATTAAAATCCTGCAGTGCCCGCAAGGTCCCCCTGCTCAAGAAGGCACATGTACAGGCTCGTCTGAAGTTTGCAAATGAACATCTGGATGATTCTGAGAGTGATTGGGAGAAGGTGCTGTGGTCGGATGAGACTAAAATTTAGCTCTTTGGCATTAACTCAACTCACCGTGTTTGGAGGAAGAGAAATGCTGCCTATGACCCAAAGAATACCGTCCCCACTGTCAAGCATGAAGGTGGAAACATTATGTTTTGGGGGTGTTTCTCTGCTAAGGGCACAGGACTACTTCACCGCATCAATGGGAGAATGGATGGAGCCATGTACCGCCAAATCCTGAGTGACAACCTCCTTCCCTCCACCAGGACATTAAAAATGGCTCGTGGCTGGGTCTTCCAGCACGACAATGACCCGAAACATACAGCCAAGGCAACAACGGAGTGGCTCAAAAAGAAGCACATTAAGGTCATGGAGTGGCCTAGCCAGTCTCCAGACCTTAATCCCATCGAAAACTTATGGAGGGAGCTGAAGATCCGAGTTGCCAAGCGACAGCCTCGAAATCTTAATGATTTACAGATGATCTGCAAAGAGGAGTGGGCCAAAATTCCATCTAACATGTGTGCAAACCTCATCATCAACTACAAAAAACGTCTGACTGCTGTGCTTGCCAACAAGGGTTTTGCGACCAAGTATTAAGTCTTGTTTGCCAAAGGGATCAAATACTTATTTCTCTGTGCACAATTCAAATAAATATATATAATTTTGACTATGTGATTTTCTGTTTTTTTTTTAAATATAATCTATCTCTCACTGGTAAAATTAACCTAGCCTAAAAATTCTAGACTGTTCATGTCTTTGACAGTGGGCAAACTTACAAAATCAGCAAGGGATCAAATACTTATTTCCTTCACTAACAAAAAACCGCTATTATAACAGCGTAATCAGAAAAAAGAAACAAAAAACACAGATTGCGTGTAATCTGGGGGTGATTACATGTAATCTGGGGGTGATTACATGTAATCTGGGGGTGATTGCGTGTAATCTTGGGTGATTACATGTTATCTGCGAGCACTGGCGAATATGTGGTGTATTTCACAGTGCAATACAGCACAAGATTTGAACGTAGTATCTCTCCTCTCACAAATCAACTACAGTGAGAGGAGGGAGGGAAACAGCACAAATCCTGTGCTGTATTTTGTAGATATATCACTCTGGTCACTGTGATTTTGTGTTTTTTCCCGAAGTGGGGGGAAAATCGGTGGCAGAGGGGGCCTAACAATTATTTTTTTTATCTCCTCTCACGGTGAGAGGAGATAAAAAAAACTCACTCACTGCAGCAGGGATTGTAACGGCAATCGACGGTATTCGTTGAATACCTGCGATCACCGGTTTGGGGACCAAAAACAACCGTCCCCAGTCACTGCTCCAAGCCCTCAGCTACCTCTGAAGCTAACCCTCCTCCCGGCAGCGCATGCCTTACAGTAATAGCGCATGCGTGCGCCATTTCGTTTTTTTCCTTCTGGAAGGAGGGTTTGGGGAAGGTGGGGCACGATCGGTGGCAGCGGGGGCCTAACATTAAGTTTTTTATCTCCTCCCACCAAACATTCATGGTGAGAAGAGATAAAAAAAATTGTATTCACCTCTCAATGCATTGTAACAGAGATCCCCAGTCAGTGCTCCGAGCCCTCAGCTTCCACTTCCCGGCGGCGCTTCTTTATTCTAATGCAAAGCCGTGAAAAGGCAATTGCATCAAAATAAAGCCCGTTAGTGGCCACCGTAGTGGGTGGTCACTAACGGGTTAAGCGCTGTCTCTCAATACTTTTGTCCATATAGTGTATGTGCAGTTTATAATTGGACTAACAAATATTCCATATAAACAGATATGTTTTGTATTCCCTGTGCTTCTAAGCCATGGAATGAATAGAAAATATGTACAGTTTATAGTGGAATGAACACATATTCAATAGTAGATACCTAATAATTTTCCTGTGCTTGCTAGACATGGAATGATCAGGGTATATGTTTAGTTTATAATGTAATGAAAACATATTCCATATAAACAGAGACGCAATTAATTTTCTATCATTGCTATACATGGAATGAATAAGACATGTGTGCAATTTATAGTGGAATGAACATATTTTGTATATAAGTAGATGCTTAATCATTTTCCTGCAGCTTATAGATAAATAATGAACAGACTATATGTGTTATTTATAGTGGAATGAACACATATTTCACATAAGTAGATGTCTATGAAATTTCCTATGATTGAAAGACATTGAATTTATGTATATAGGGTTTATAGTAAAATGAACATATATTCCATGTATATAGAACTGTAAAAACCTTCCTGTGATTGCAAGACTTAGAATGAACAGGGAACGCGTACAGTTTATAGTGGAATAAACACATATTCCACATAAGTAAGTACCTAATCATTTTCCTGTGCCTTTACACCAGGGGTCTCAAACTCGGCCGCGTAAGTGGGCCGCATATAGAAAAAATGGGAAGTTGACGGGCCGCATTACTTTAAAATTTGATACAATACAAAATTATTGTTAATCAATTAGTTATTTGATCTACTATAATAATACTACATTACTATAATACTACATTACTATAACACTACATTACTATAATAATACCACTAGGTTTAAAATTTGAGAGAATTCTCCACGTGCTTATTTCAACAATCCAGTTTTCCAGTTTGTGTCGCTAAATGCAGTCCGGCGGCTCAGTTAGCAGCGTTTGGCAGACACACATAGTGCCCTCGGTGGATGCTGCCGCAGTGCCCTCGGTGGATGCTGCCGCAGTGCCCTCGGTGGATGCTGCCGCAGTGCCCTCTGTGGATGCTGCCGCTGTACCCTCTGTGGATGCTGCCACAGAGTCCTCTGTAGATGCTGCCACAGTGCCCTCTGTAGATAATGCAACACACCCCTAGATAATGCCACAGTGTCCTCTGTGCATACTGCCACAGTGCCTTCTGTAGATGCTGCCACAGTGTCCTCTGTTGATGCTGCCACAGTGCCCTCTGTAGATGCTGCCACAGTGCCCTCTGTAGATGCTGCCACAGTGCCCTCTGTAGATGCTGCCACAGTGCCCTCGTAGATGCTGCCACAGTGCCCTCGTAGATGCTGCCACAGTGATGTCAGGGGCTTGCCCAGAGCTGGGGTCCCGGAGCAGAGCCGCTTCTAGCAATCTGCCTGAGATTCCAGCTCTGCTCCTGACATCACTGTCCATATATGGACATGGATGTCAGGGGTAACCCCATAGCTGGAGTCCAGGGCAGAGCACTAGTAGTGTCTTCCTGGGACTCCAGCTGTGCTCCTGACATCACTGGCACTCCTGCTCTGGGAAATCCCCTGACATCATTGTCGATGTATGGACAGTGATGTCAGAGGCTTCCCCAGAGTCCCAGAGCAGAGCCTATACTAGCGCTTTGCCGGGGACTCCGGCTCTGGGGAAGCCCCAGACATCGTGTGTTCAAACATGGACAGCGATGTCAGGGAATTCCACAGATTCCCGGAGCAGAGCCGATACTAGCGCTCTGCACGGGACTCCGGCTCTGGGGAAGCCGCAGACATCGTTGTTCATATGTGGAAAAAGCGATGTCAGGGAATTCCAGAGTCCCGGAGCACAGCCTGTACTAGCGCTCTGCCCGGGACTCTGGCTCTGGGGAAGCCCCAGACATCGCTGTTCATATGTGGACAGCAATGTCAGGGAATTCCAGAGTCCCGGAGCACAGCCTGTACTAGCGCTCTGCCCGGGACTCTGGCTCTGGGGAAGCCCCAGACATCGCTGCTCATATGTGGACAGCGATATCAGGGAATTCCAGAGTCCCGGAGCAGAACCTGTACTAGCACTCTGCCCGGGACTCCGCTCTGGGGAAGACCCTGACACACTGTCCATATATGGACAGCGATGTCAGGGAATTCCACAGAGTCCTGCAGCACAGCCTGTACTAGCGCTCTGCCCGGGACTCTGGCTCTGGGGAAGCCCCAGACATCGCTGCTCATATGTGGACAGCGATATCAGGGAATTCCAGAGTCCCGGAGCAGAACCTGTACTAGCGCTCTGCCCGGGATTCCGCTCTGGGGAAGACCCTGACACACTGTCCATATATGGACAGCGATGTCAGGGAATTCCACAGAGTCCCGGAGCAGAGCCTGTACTAGCGCTCTGCACGGGCCTCCGCTCTGGGGAAGCCCCAGACATCGCTGTTCATATGTGGACAGCGATGTCATGGAATTCCAGAGTCTCGGAGCAGAGCCAATACTAGCGGCTCTGTGTCCCGCGGGCCGCAGATGACAGCCCCAGGGGCCGCCCGCGGGCCGCGGGCTTAAGACCCCTGCTTTACACAGTTACATAGTACGGTTAAAAAAAAGACACATGTCCATCAAGTTCAACCAAGGGATGGGAAAAGGGAAGGGAAAAATGTATACACTTAGGAGCTAACATTTTTTTGTTCTAGGAAATTATCTAAGCCTTTTTAAAGCCATCTACTGTAGCTACTGTGACCAGCTCCTGCGGTAGACTATTCCATAGAGTCACAGTTCTCACAGTAAAGAAGGCTTGTCGCCTCTGCAGGTTGAACCTTTTTTTCTCTAGACGGAGGGAGTGCCCCCTTGTTTTTTGAGGGTGTTTTACATGGAACAGGATTTCACCATATATTTTGTATGTGCCATTAATATATTTATATCAGTTAATCATGTCCCTCCTTAGTCGTCTTTTTCAAGGCTAAATAGGTTTAATTCTTTTACTCTTTCTTCATAACTTCTTTGTATTTTTTCCAACTCAAGGGCATTTCTGTAAATTGGAGCCCAGAACTGAACTGTATATTCTAGATGAGGCCTCAGTAATGCTTTGTAAAGTGGTAATATTATATCCCTGTATATCTTGCTGGCCTTTGAAGCAGCTGATTGACATTGCATGCTGTTATTTAGTTTATGATTTACAAGTCCACCCAGAGCCTTCTCAACAAGTGACTACCCCAGTGTAGCTCCCCCTAGGACATGTGATGCATGCAGGTTGTTTGTACCCAGGTGCATAACTTTACATTTATCTACATTAAACTTCATTTGCCAAGTGGACGCCCAAACACTTAGGGTATGTGCACACGGTAGCAGGCTTTTACGTCTGAAAAGACAGACTGTAAATGCTTCTCCTCGCATTTTGCGAGGCTTCTCTGACAGCCGTAAATTTTGAGCTGTGCTTCATTGAGTTCAATGAAGAACGGCTCAAAGTATGTCTGAAAGAAGTGTCCTGCACTTCTTTTGACGAGGCTGTATTTTTACGCGTCGTCGTTTGACAGCTGTCAAACGACGACGCGTAAATGACAGGTTGTCTGCACAGTACGTCGGCAAACCCATTCAAATGAATGGGCAGATGTTTGCCGACGTATTGTAGCCCTATTTTCAGACGTAAAACGAGGCATAATACGCCTCGTTTACGTCTGAAAATAGGTCGTGTGAACCCAGACTTAGTGTGTCCAAATCAGCTTGCAATTTACGAACATCTTCCATAGACTAAACAATACTACATAGCTTGGTGTCATCTGCAATAATAGAAATAGTGCTATTAATCCCATCCTCTAGATCATTAATAAATAAGTTGAATAATAGTGGTCCCAGCACTGAACCCTGGGGTACACCACTTATAACCGGGGACCATTCAGAATAGGAATCATTGACCACAACTCTCTGGATACGGTCCTTGAGCCAATTCTCAATCCAATTACAAACCATACTTTCTAAACCTATAGACCTTAACCCTTTCAAGACCGAGCTCATTTTGGCCTTCAGGACCAGCCCCATTTTTTCAAATCTGACATGTGTCAATTTATGTGGTAATAACTCTGGAATGCTTTTGCCTATCCAAGCGATTCTGAGATTGTTTTCTCGTGACATATTGTACTTTATGTTAGTGGAAAAATTTGGTCAATAAATTCATTGCTTAATTGTGAAAAACACCAAAATTTAGAGAACATTTGCAAAAATTATGATTTTTCTAATTTTAAATGTATCTGCTTGTAAAACAGATAGTATTACCACACAAAATAGTTACTATTTCACATATTCCATATGTCTACTTTATATTTGCATCGTCTTTTGAACATTATTTTATTTTTCTAGGACGTTACAAGGCTTAGTACTTTAGCAGCATTTTCTCACATTTTCAAGAAAATTTCAAAAGGCGATTTTTACAGGGACCAGTTCAGTTCTAAAGCGGCTTTGAGGGCCTTATGTACTAGATAGACCCCATAAATCACACCATATTAAAAACTGCACCCCTCAAAGTATTCAAAACAGCATTCAGAAAGTTTCTTAACCATTTAGGCGTTTCACAGGAATTAATGCAATGTAGAGGGGAAATTAACAAATGTTATTTTTTTTGCTGAAATTCATTTGTAATACATTTTTTTCTGTAACACAGAAGGTTTTACCAGAGAAAGGCAACACAATAGTTATTGCCCAGATTCTGCAGTTTTTAGAAATATCCCACATGTGGCGCTAGTGTAATAATGGACTGAAATACCGGCCTCAGAAGCAAAGGAGCACCTAGTGGATTTTGTGGCCTCCTTTTTTTAGAATATATTTTAGGCACCATGTTTGAAAAGGTCTTGTGGTGCCAAAACAGTGGAAATCCCCCAAAAGTGACAAGGGTTTGGAAACTGCACACCTCAAGGAATTTATCTAGGGGTATAGTTAGCTTCTTGACCCCACAGGTCTTCTGCTATATTTATTGGAGTTTGCCTGTGAAAGTGAAAATCTACTTTTTTTCTGAAAAAATATTTAAAAAAATAATATTTGCAAGGAATAAAGAATAAAAAGCACCCCAAAACTTGTAAAGCTACTTCTCCCGATTACTGCAATACCCCATATGTGGTACTAAACTGCTGTTTGGACCCACGGTAGAGCTCAGAAGGGAAGGAGCGCCATTTGGATTTTGAAGCGCAGATTGTGCTGGATTGGTTTTCAGTGCCATGTTGCGTTTGCAATGCCCTGGAGGGAGCAAAACGGTGGAAACCCCCCAAAAGTGACCCAATTTTGTAGACTACACCCCTCAAGGAATTTTTCTAGGGGTATAATTAGCATTTTGACCCCACAGTTTTTTTGCTGAATTTAGTGGAATTAGGCCGTGAAAATTAAAATCTAATTTTTTCTGAAAAAACATAGAAATGTTTAATTTTTACAATGAATAAAGGAGAAAAATCACCCCAAAATTTGTAAAGCAATTTGTCCTGATTACAGCAATACGCCATATGTGGTAATAAACTGCTGTTTGGACCCACGGCAAGACTCAGAAGGGAAGGAACAATATTAGGCTTTTGGAGCTCAAATTTAGCTGGAATGGTTTTCGGGTGTCATGTCGCATTTGCAAAGCCCCTGAGGTACCAAAACAGTGGAAACCTCACAAAAGTCCCATTAGTCCCGGGTGTCAGCTGTAATACACAGCAGACACCTGAAGAATATGGAGCGGGCGCAGCACATGAGCCCGCTCCATATATAACCCCCCGCACCACGACATGCTATTAAGTCGTGGTGCGCGAAGGCGTTAATGCACAGCTTATATATACCCTGATGTACTCCGCCCAGCTTACATATACCCTGATGTACTCCGCCCAGCTTACATATACCCTGATGTACTCCGCCCAGCTTACATATACCCTGATGTACTCCGCCCAGCTCACATATGCCCCCACATTATAAGCTGAAATACCACTAATACACCAAGCAAAATCTGCGCTTCAAAAGCCAAATGGTGGTCTAACTGAGCCTGGCAGTGTACCCAAACGGCAATTTATGACCACATATGGGGTATTCTGGTGAACCCGCTTAACAATTTATGGCATGTGTGTCTACGGTGGTGCAGGCTGGGCACAACACATTGGGCACTGAAATGGCATATTTGTGGAAAACAGCAATTTTCAATCTGCAACATCTATTGTTTACTCATTTTTGCAAAACACTTGTGCGGTCAAAATGCTCACTACACCCCTAGATCAATTCTTTGAGGGATCTAATTTCCAAAATGGGGTAATTTTTTTGGGGGTACCACTGTACTGGTACTATAGCTCAATGCAACATGGTGTCAAAAAACGAATCTTATAAAATCTCCACTCCAAATACTAAATGGCGCTCCTTCCCTTTAGAGCCTTGCTGTGTGTCCAAATAGCAGTTTATGACCACGTGTGGGGTATTTCCCTACTCTGAAGAAGTTGCTTTACAAATGTTACGGTGCTTTTTCTCCTTTATTTGTTGAGAAAATGAAACATTTTTAACTAATGCTGCGTCTTATTGGAAAATAATGTAATTTTTCATTTTCACTGCCCATTTCTAATAAAATATATGACACACCTGTGGGGTCAAAATGCTCACTTCACCCCTAGATGAATTCCTCAATGGGTGTAGTTTGCCAAATGGAGTCACTTTTGGGGAGTTTCCACTGTACTGGTACCTAAGGGGCTTTGCAAAAGCGACATGGCGCAGAAAAACCAATCCAGCAAAATCTGCTCTCCAAAAGCCAAATGGCGCTCCTTCCCTTCTGAGCCCGGATGTGTATTCATACAGTACTTTATTACCACATATGGGGTATTTCCGTACTCTGGAGAAGTTGCTTTACAAATGTTACGGTGATTTTTCTCCTTTATTTGATGAGAAAATGAAACATTTTTACCTAAAGCTACGTCTTAAAGGAAAAAAATGATTTTTTTCATGTTTACTGCCCAATTCTAATGAAATCTATGAAACACCTGGGGGGTCAAAATGCTCACTACACCCCTAGATTAATTCCTCTAGGGGTGTAGTTTCCCAAATGGAGTCACTTTTGGGGGGTTTCCACTGTACTGGTACCTTAGGAGCTTTACAAATGCGACATGGTGCCGAGAAATCAAACCAGCAAAATCTGTACTTCAAAAGCTAAATGGCGTGCCTTCCCTTCTGAGTCCTGCCGCTTCCCCCAAACAGCCGTTCATGACCACATGTTGGGTATTTCTGTACCCTGGAGAAGTTGCTTTACAAATGTTGGGGTGCTTTTCATCATTTATTTGTTGAAAAAAATAAAAATTTTGAGGTAAAGCTACATCTTATTGGAAAATAATGTAATCTTTCATTTTCACTGCCCAATTCTAATTAAATCTATGAAACACCTGTGGGGTCAAAATGCTCACTACACCCCTAGATGAATTCCTCAAGGGGTATAGTTTCCTAAATGGAGTCACTTTTGGGGGATTTTCACTGTACTGGTACCTCAGGGGCTTTACAAATGCGACATGGTGCAGAGAAATGAATCCAGCAAAATCAGCGCTCCAAAAGCTAAATGGCGTGCCTTCCTTTCCGAGTCCTGCCGCTTGCCCAAACAACAGTTTATGACCACTTGTTTGGTATTTCCGTACTCTGGAGAAGTTTATTTACAAATGTTGGGGTGCTTTTCCTCATTTCTTTGTTGAAAAAATTAAACATTTGGAGGTAAAAATACATGGTATTGGAAAAGAATGGCATTTTTCATTTTCACTGCCCAATTCTAATGAAATCTATGAAACACCTGTGAGGTCAAAATGCTCACTACACCCCTAGATGAATTCCTCAAGGAGTTTCGTTTCCAAAATGGGGTATTTTTTGTGGTGTTTCCTTTGTTTCGGCACCACAAGACCTCTTCTAACCTGACATGGTCCCTGAAATATAATCTAAGAAAAGGAAGGCCCTAAAAGGCTCTAGGTGCTCCTTTGCTTCTGAGGCCGGTATTTCAGTCCAGTAGCGCACTAGGGCCACATGTGGGATATTTCTAAAAACTGCAGAATCAGGGCAATAAATATTCAGTTGTGCTTCTCCGGTAAAAACCTTCAGTATTACAGGAAAAATGGATTATAGTGGAATTTCTGCCAAAAAAATGAAATTTGTAGATTTCCCCGCTACATTGCTTTAATTCCTGTGAAACGCCTAAAGGGTTAAAAAACTTTCTGAATGCTGTTTTGAATACTTTGAGGGGTGAAGTTTTTAAAGTGGGGTGATTTGTGGGGGTTTCTAATATATAAGGCCCTCAAAGCCACTTAACAACTGAACTGTTCCCTAAAAAAATGGGCTTTTGAAATTTTCTTGAAAATGTGAGAAATTGCTGCTAAAATTATAAGCCTTGTAATGTCCTAGAAAAATAAAAGGATGTTCAAAAAATGATGCCAATCTAAAGTAGACATATTGGAAAAGTTAGCTAGTAACTATTTTGTGTGGTATTACTATCTGTCTTACAAGCAGATACATTTGAATTTAGAAAATGCTAATTTTTTGCAAATTTTCTCTAAATTTTGGTGTTTTTCACACAAAAATATTGAATATATCAACCAAATTTTTTCACTAACTTAAAGTACAATATGTCACGAGAAAACAGTCTCAGAATCGCTTGGATAGGTAAAAGCATTCCCGAGTTATTACCACATAAAGTAACACACGTCAGATTTAAAAAATGAGGCTCTGTCATTTGGTCCAAAAGTGGCTCAGTCTTGAAGGGGTTAAAGAGGCTCTGTCACCACATTATAAGTACCCTATCTCATACATAATGAGATTGGCGCTGTAATGTAGGTAACAGCAGTGTTTTTTATTTAGAAAAACAATCTATTTTCACCAAGTTATGAGCGATTTTAGCTTTATGCTAATGACTTTCTTAATGCCCAACTCGGCGTGTTTTTACTTTTGACCAAGTGGGCATTGTGGAGAGAAGTGAATGACGCTGACCAATCAGCATCATACACTTCTCTCCATTCTTGTAATCAGCACATAGTGATCCTGCATTGTTCACTATGTGCTGTCACATACACCCACATTAACGTTACTGAAGTGTTTTGACAGTGAATAGACATCACCTCCAGCCAGGACGGGATGTCTATTCACAATCCCGACACTTCGGTAACGTTTGTGTGGCATTTACAGCACAGCAAGCGTAATCTCGCAAGATCACGCTGTAAATGACAGCTTACAACGAGATCACACTTGCTGTTCTGTAAGTCCCACACAAACGTTACCGAAGTGTCGGGATTGGGAATAGACATCCCGTCCTGGCTGTGTGTCTGTGCACTGCCAGAAGCTGGGTGGTAACGAAGAGAAGTGGTTGATGCTGATTCGTCTGCATCATACACTTCCATTCACAACGCCCAGCTAGTAAAACAAGTAAACACACCCAGATGTAACTAACACAATACACGCCCAGTTGGAAATAAGATTAAAAACGCCCAGTTGTCCATAAGAAAGGCACATTTGCATAAATATAAAAATGCTCATAACTTGGCCAAAAATGCTTGTTTTTGAAAAAGAAAAAACGCTACTGTTATCTACATTGCAGCGCCGATCACCTGCAATAGGAGATAGGGATTTGAAATCTGGTGACAGAGCCTCTTTAAGGTGAATGGAATTATGAACAGTTCCAAATATCAGTCAATATTGGCACAAAACCTGCAGGCCTCTGCTAAAAAGCTGAGGCTGAAGAGGAATTTCACCTTTTAGTACTGCAACGACCCAAACCATACCTTTCAAATCAACAAAAGAATGGCTTCACCAGAAGAAGATCAAAGTTTTGGAATGGCCCAGCCAGAGCCCAGACCTGATTGAAAATCTGTGGGGTGACCTGAAGAAGGCTGTTCACAGGAGATGCCCTCCCAATCTGACAGATTTAGCGTGCTTTTGCGAGGAAAAGTGGGTAACAAATGCCAAGTCAAGATGTGCCATGCTGATAGACTTCTACCCAAAAAGACGAAATGCTGTCATAAAGTCAAAGGGTAATTCAACAAAGTATTAGTTTAAGGGTGTGCATATTTATGCAACCACATTATTTTTGTTCTTTATTTTTCCACCCTAAAAGATTTCAGCTTGTTTTTCAATGGAATTGTACAGATTATGGGTCACAATAAGGCTATGTTCACACGGAGTATTTTGGGGGAGGAATATCTGCCTCAAAATTCCGTTTGGAACTTTGAGGCAGATATTCCTCTCCCTGCACGCCGATTTTCCCGGCAATTATCGCGCCGTTTTTCGCCCGCGGCCATTGAGCGCCGCGGGCATAAAACAGCGAGAAATACGCTTTCTCCTGCCTCCCATTGAAGTCAATGGGAGGTCAGAGGCGGAAGCGGCCGAAGATAGGGCATGTCGCTTCTTTTTCCCGCGAGGCAGTTTTACTGCTCGCGGGAAAAAGACGCCGACGCCTCCCATTGAAATCAATGGGAGGCGTTCTCGGGCCGTTTCTGCCGAGTTTTGCGACGCGGTTTCCGCGTCAAAAAACTCGGCAAAATACCCCGTGTGAACATAGCCTAAAGGTGGAAAATTTCTTGTACTGACTTTGTAACATGACAAAAACCTGGCATTTTAACAGGGGTGTGTAGACTTTTTATATCCACTGTATGTAGAGTTTATAGTGAAATTAACACATTTTCCATGTAAATAGAAGTGAAATACCTTGATAGACAGAGAATGAACAGGAAATTTGTGTCGTTTATAGTGGAATAAACATATATTCCATATAAACAAATGCCTATGCAATTTCCTGTGCTTGATAGACTTGGAATGGACAGGGTATGTGTATAGTTAAAAGTGGAATGAACACATTTCCTATAAATAGAACTGTAATGAGTTACCAATGCTTGCTAGACATAAAATGAACAGGTTTTATATTATGTTTATTGTGGAATATATAATCCATATATAGTTTATGGACATTTTCTATGATTGTTAGACATGGAATATAGTGGACTTACCAAATCTTCTATATAAACAGATGCCTTAAGAATTTCCTGTGCTTCATAGACATGGAATTAATATAAAATATGTAATGAACATATAATAATTTATAGTGGTATGAACACATATTCCATATAAAAAGATTTCACTATAAGCTATTTACATAGACATGCAATGAACGGGTTATCGGGCACAGGAAAAGTATACGGCATCTACTTATGTGGAATATGTGTTCATTCTGTAGCGTCCATGGCCGCGGACCGCCGTTCCTACTTAACCCCCCCAGCGGCTGCGGCCATAGATCTGTAGTGCTGGCCGGCATCTCCTTCCTAGGAGACGCCAGCACTCACTTCCACTCTGCTCGACACTGTCCCATAAGGTGCACGCGCACGCTCGTGCCCGGCCTTAAAGGGCACATGAATTATATTTTAAATTAGCCCCAATCACTCTGGACTATTTAAGGGGCCATGCCCCTTCACTCCTTCCTGAGCGTTGTTAGTAATTCCCATGTCAGTCTTTGCAAATTGTCCATCAGTGTTGTCCTGTTCCCAGTGTTCCTGTGCCCTGCTACCTGTATCCTGTGCCGTGCGTTGTTCCTGAGCCTATCTAGTGTTGGAGTCGTTTCCTGCTGCAACTACTGCCGACCACCACGTCTGGCGCAACCTGCCGCACCTACTGTCTTCCGCCACATCTGGCGCAACCTGCAACATCCAGCCCCCTCCGTGCTAAAGCCTCTGCCACTGTATGGACTATTCAGGTACCCTTGTGCTGGACTTTGTATTGATTGGGTGTTCTTTTGTTTGGCCAGCTGCCTCCCCACTACGGCAGTGTGGCGTAGTGGGTCCACATACCCACAGACCATGACACATTCCACTACAAACCCTGTCTAGGAATTACAGGAGATTCAGTACACATCTACTTATGTGGAATATACGTTCATACTACTATAAACTACACATATACCCTGTTCATTCCATTTCTATCAGGCCAAGGCAAATTATTAGGCATCTACTTATGTAAAATATTTGTTAAAGGGGTGTAATGGCAGGAAGGAGGTGAAGGGAAAGTGAGCCCTAATCTACCCACCGCCCTGTCCCTGCCTACTTGCAACGACCCGCCCTAGGCGACGAGGTACAACTGGGCGGCGGTCCCTACGCTGTCTAAGTGCACAGGACAACAAACAGGGAACATGCAAGGGAAGGGGCAGTAGCCACGGAACGCCACGAGGAAACGGAGCGGCGAACGGACAGTCAGGACCAGGACGAAGTGAGTACACCCAAGCGGGCAAGGAGACAGAAGCAAGCCAGGGGCAAAGCAAAGCAGGTCAAGCAGAACTGCAGCAAGGCAGAAGCAGGCTGGAGCAAGCAGCAGTGGGGCCAGGAATCCAAAAGAATTACAAGCACTGAGGGAGAGAACAGGGCAGGTAATAAAGGACAGGGGGCGGAGCTAACTCCGACAGACCAGGCCGCGATAGGCTCTCCCACTCCTGAGCCTGCCACCCTGGTTGGTGGAAGATGGTGTCAGTCGAACAGGTCTGGCCTCAGGTGTGGATTGATTAATCCCAGGAGTATACCTAGATGAAGTACCTGGCAGATCCCTAACAGTACTCCCCCTTTTATGAGGGGCCACCGGACCCTTACTAAGGGGACCCGGTTTAGTGGGGAAGAGAAGGTGGAACCTCCTGATCAATACCCCAGCGTGAACATCACGGGCAGGTACCCAAGTCCTCTCCTCCGGCCCGTATCCTCTCCAATGGACCAGGTACTGGAGGGACCCCTGGACCATCCTACTGTCCATAATCTTGGCCACCTCGAATTCGACCCCCTCAGGGGTGAGAACGGGAACAGGAGGTATCCTCGAGGGGGACCAGGACGGGGAGCAGCGTTTAAGGAGGGAGGCATGGAAGACGTCATGTATGCGAAATGATGGGGGGAGCTCCAGACGGAAGGATACAGGGTTGAGGACTTCAATGATCTTATAAGGTCCAATAAATCGGGGAGCAAACTTCCTGGACGGGACCTTAAGGCGCAAGTTCCTGGACGACAACCAGACCAAATCCCCGACGACAAACCGGGGGTTAGCAGAATGTCTACTATCCGCCTGAATCTTTTGTGCGCTCTGGGACGCCTCTAGGTTCTTCTGAACCTGGGCCCAGACAGTGCACAGTTCCCGATGAACATCCTCTACCTCAGGATTATTGGAACAACCAGGGGAGACGGAGGAGAATCTTGGGTTAAACCCGAAATTACAGAAAAACGGGGAGACCCCTGACGAGTTACTGACCCGGTTATTCAAGGAAAATTCAGCAAGGGGAAGGAATGAGACCCAATCGAATTGACAGTCAGAGATGAAACACCTTAAATATTGTTCCAGGGATTGGTTGGTCCTTTCCGTTTGGCCATTAGTTTCGGGATGGAAGGCGGAGGAGAAGGACAGATCAATCTCCAACTTTTTACAAAAAGCTCTCCAAAATAAGGAAACAAATTGTACCCCTCTGTCAGAAACAATATTGACTGGGGCCCCATGGAGACGCAGGATGTGTTTCACAAACAAAGAAGCTAACGTCTTGGCGTTAGGTAGCTTCTTAAGGGGCACAAAGTGGCACATCTTGCTGAAGCGGTCGACTACAACCCACACCACCGACTTGCCCTGAGATGGAGGCAAATCGGTGATAAAATCCATGGAGATATGGGTCCAAGGTCTCTGGGGAATGGGCAAGGAACGTAGTAGGCCCGCAGGTCGGGACCTAGGGGTTTTGGACCTAGCGCAAACCTCACAAGCGGCGACGTAAGCCCTAACGTCTTTAGGCAACCCAGGCCACCAATAGTTTCTGGTAATGAGGTGTTTGGTGCCCAAGATGCCAGGATGACCAGATAGAGCGGAGTCATGGTTTTCCCTGAGTACCCTCAGCCGGTATTGCAGGGGAACAAACAGTTTGTCCCCAGGGACGTTCCCGGGAGCTGCACCCTGATCAGCCGCGATATCAGAAGCTAAATCAGAATCCGTGGCAGAGACGATTATACCAGGGGGTAAAATACAAGCAGGATCCTTCTCAGAAGGAGGATTGGCCATGAAACTACGTGACAGAGCATCAGCCTTAATATTCTTGGACCCAGCCCTATAGGTAACCAAGAAATTAAATCTGGTAAAGAATAGTGCCCACCGAGCTTGTCTAGGATTAAGCCTCCGGGCCGATTCTAGGAAAACCAGATTCTTGTGATCCGTAAGGACCGTTACCTGGTGTCTGGCCCCCTCCAGGAAGTGCCGCCACTCCTCAAAAGCCCATTTAATGGCTAGAAGTTCGCGGTTGCCAATATCATAGTTACTCTCCGTGGGCGAAAACTTCCTAGAGAAGTAAGCACAGGGGCGGAGATGGGTGAGGGAGCTGGTACCCTGGGACAAGACGGCCCCCACTCCCACCTCGGAAGCGTCAACCTCCACAATAAATGGCTCCTCTTGGTTGGGCTGAATCAGCACGGGGGCCGAGATAAAGCACTTCT
Organism: Rhinoderma darwinii; assembly: GCF_050947455.1. Classification (NCBI taxonomy): domain Eukaryota; kingdom Metazoa; phylum Chordata; class Amphibia; order Anura; family Rhinodermatidae; genus Rhinoderma; species Rhinoderma darwinii. The sequence goes on along the minus strand of NC_134690.1, from coordinate 300,296,685 downwards.
TGAGGGTCTCAAAGGCCTGGACGGCCTCAGGGGGCCAATGGAGGACATCAGCACCCTTGCGGGTAAGGTCCGTAAGAGGCTTAGCGACGACCGAGAAGTTGGCAATAAATCTCCTGTAATAGTTGGCGAACCCTAAAAAACACTGTAACGCCTTAAGGGAGGCAGGTTGGACCCATTCCGCCACAGCCTGAACCTTGGCAGGGTCCATGCGGAATTCATGAGGAGTGAGGATTTGCCCTAAAAATGGTATCTCCTGTACCCCAAAGACACATTTTTCAGTCTTAGCAAACAGATTATTCTCCCGAAGGACCTGTAGCACCTTCCTGACATGCTCCACGTGGGAGGACCAGTCCTTGGAAAACACCAGTATGTCATCAAGGTACACAACAAGAAAATTACCCAGGTACTCTCTCAGGATTTCATTAATAAAATTCTGGAAGACAGCAGGGGCATTACACAACCCAAAGGGCATGACCAGGTATTCTAAATGACCCTCGGGTGTGTTGAACGCAGTTTTCCACTCATCCCCCTCTTTGATGCGGATAAGGTTATATGCCCCCCGTAGATCGAACTTAGAAAACCATTGGGCTCCCTGAACCTGATTAAAAAGATCCGGAATCAAAGGAAGTGAGTACTGGTTCCTTACGGTGACCTTATTCAGGTTACGATAATCAATGCACGGCCTAAGACCACCATCCTTCTTCCCCACGAAGAAGAAGCCAGCACCTACAGGAGAAGTCGAGGGGCGAATGAAACCCTTGGCCAGGCATTCTTGGATATACACCCTCATGGCTTCACGTTCAGGACATGAAAGATTAAATATCCTACCCTTAGGAAGCTTGGCACCAGGCACCAAATCGATAGCGCAATCGTAATCTCTATGGGGGGGGGCAACACCTCGGAGGCCTCCTTAGAAAACACATCGGCGAAGTCCTGAACAAACTCAGGAAGCGTGTTTACCTCCTCCCGGGGAGAAATAGAGTTAACAGAAAGACATGACATAAGACATTCATTACCCCATTTGGTGAGATCCCCAGTATTCCAATCAAACGTGGGATTATGCAACTGCAACCAGGGAAGGCCTAAAACCAGATCAGACGATAATCCCTGCATCACCAGTACAGAGCACTGCTCCAAATGCATGGAGCCAACCAGGAGTTCAAAAACAGGAGTATGCTGAGTAAAATAACCATTAGCAAGGGGAGTTGAGTCGATTCCTACTACAGGGATAGGATAAGGTAAATCAATACAAGGCATCTTTAGAGACATAGCAAATTCCACAGACATGATATTAGCAGATGACCCTGAATCCACGAAAGCACTGCCCGTGGCAGCCCGGCCAGCAAACGAGACCTGAAAGGGAAGCAAAATTTTATTGCGTTTCACATTAACGGGAAATACCTGTGCGCCCAAGTGACCTCCCCGATGATCACTTAGGCGCGGAAGTTTTCCGGCTTCTTATTCTTGCGCCTGGGACAGGTGTTCAGTAGATGCTTGTCGTCCCCACAGTAGAAGCAGAGACCATTCATTCTGCGAAACTCCCTACGTTGTCGAGGGGACATGGAGGCCCTGAGTTGCATAGGTACCTCCGAGTCCTCCGTGGAGGCGCGAGGAGACGGGACCTCGGGGGGGATCGCAGAAAAGTCAGAGGGGAGCACACTGAAGCGTTCTAGCTGACGTTCCCTGAGACGTCGGTCAAGTCGTACTGCTAGGGCCATAACCTGGTCAAGGGAGTCAGACGAGGGGTAGCTAACCAGCAGATCCTTCAGGGCGTCAGATAATCCTAACCTAAACTGGCACCTTAGGGCCGGATCGTTCCACTGAGAAGCTACGCACCACTTCCTAAAATCAGAACAGTATTCCTCAACCGGTCTCCTACCCTGACGTAAGGTCACCAGCTGGCTCTCGGCTAAAGCAGTCCTGTCAGTCTCGTCGTAAATGAGTCCGAGGGCAGAGAAAAAACGATCAACAGAGGAAAGTTCAGGGGCGTCAGGAGCCAAGGAGAAGGCCCACTCTTGGGGCCCTTCCTGGAGTCGGGATATGATGATACCCACCCGCTGGTTCTCGGAACCTGAGGAGTGGGGCTTTAGGCGGAAATACAGTCTGCAACTCTCCCGGAAGGAGAGAAACGTCTTACGGTCCCCTGAGAACCGGTCAGGTAACTTGAGGTCGGGTTCTAGAGGTGAGGTGAGGGGTACTACTAAAGCAGCGTCACCCTGATTGACCCTTTGGGCCAGGGCCTGGACCTGTAGGGAGAGGCCCTGCATCTGCTGGGTCAGGGTCTCAAGGGGGTCCATGATAGCGTCAGCGTAGGAGAAATGGTAGACTAGGTGAGGGGCTTGTAATTATGTAATGGCAGGAAGGAGGTGAAGGGAAAGTGAGCCCTAATCTACCCACCGCCCTGTCCCTGCCTACTTGCAATGACCCGCCCTAGGCGACGAGGTACAACTGGGCGGCGGTCCCTACGCTGTCTAAGTGCACAGGACAACAAACAGGGAACATGCAAGGGAAGGGGCAGTAGCCACGGAACGCCACGAGGAAACGGAGCGGCGAACGGACAGTCAGGACCAGGACGAAGTGAGTACACCCAAGCGGGCAAGGAGACAGAAGCAAGCCAGGGGCAAAGCAAAGCAGGTCAAGCAGAACTGCAGCAAGGCAGAAGCACGGCAGAAGCAGGCTGGAGCAAGCAGCAGTGGGGCCAGGAATCCAAAAGAATTACAAGCACTGAGGGAGAGAACAGGGCAGGTAATAAAGGACAGGGGGCGGAGCTAACTCCGACAGACCAGGCCGCGATAGGCTCTCCCACTCCTGAGCCTGCCACCCTGGTTGGTGGAAGATGGTGTCAGTCGAACAGGTCTGGCCTCAGGTGTGGATTGATTAATCCCAGGAGTATACCTAGATGAAGTACCTGGCAGATCCCTAACAAGGGGTTTTCCGGAACTAAAAAATTACATTTATTTAAATAAAACAATGAAAAATATATAACTTTACAATGTACTTACGTTTCATCAGATGGCTGTAGCGTCGTATATCCTCCTCCATCACCGCCCCCTTAGTAATGCAAAATCTGCACTTCCTGTGCAGACCCGTCCATTTGGTCTTCTGCCTTGCTTCCGGTTTCCGGCTTTCACACTGTACGGTTACGTCACAAATGACGTAACCGTACCACGTGCTTCTTTATCTCATTAGAGCATGCGTGGTTAACACACTCCACCGCGCATGCTCTGTGAAATTATAACTCCTTATAAATTAGCGACGGAATATGAAGTTGCGGGAATAACAGCCGTTTCGGCCGTCTTCCCGACAGGTGCAGGAGCTGTGACAGCTGCTGTCTCGTACAGCAGCTGCCGCAGCTCCTACATCGGGGACCGATCGCTGTGTCCCCGCTGTCTAACCCCTTAAAAGCCGCGTTCAATAGAGATCGCGGCTTTTTAGGGGTTAAGTTACCATCGCCGGCCTGCTACACGATAGCGGCCGGCGATGGTTACTATGGCAACCGGACACCAAACAATGGCGTCCGGCTATGCCATCGACGGAAGCCTAATGGGTCCTGACAAAGTCAGGACCCACTATGCTTGCTGTCAGTGAATAGCTGACAGTTCTAATACACTGCACTACGCATGTAGTGCAGTGTATTAGAATAGCAATCAGGGCCTCCTGCCCTCAAGTCCCCTAATGGGACAAAGTAATACAGTAAAAAAAAAGATGTGTAAAAATAAAAGTTAAAAAAAATCCCCTTTTTTTCCCTTATCAGTCCTTTTTTATTAATAAAAATATATAAATAAACTATACATAATTGGTATCGCCGCGTCCGTAACGGCCTGAACTACAAAATTATTTCGTTATTTATCCCGCGCGGTGAACGCCGTAAAAGAAAATAATAATAAACCGAACCACAATCACAATTCTTTGGTCACTTCACCTCCCAAAAAATTTATTAAAAATAGATCAAAAAGTCGCATGTACCTAAAAATGGTCCTGATCGAAACCACAGTTACGCAAAAAATAAGTCCTCGCACGGCTTTATTGATGGAAAAATTATAACGTTCTGGCTGTTAGAATAAGGTAACACAAAAAGTTAATGATTTTTTACAAAACTTATTTTATTGTGCAAACGCCATAAGACATAAAAGAACTATAAACATCTGGTGTCACCGTAAGGCTGAGTTTACACGAGCGTGTGCGTTTTGTGCAAGCAAAAAGCGCGGCGTTTTGCGTGCGCAAAAGTCACTTAACAGCTCCGTGTGTCAGCCCTTTATGATGCGCGGCTGCGTGGTTTTCGCGCAGCCACCATCATTATGACACTCCGTTTGGATGTTTGTAAACAGAAAAGCACGTGGTGCTTTTCTGTTTTCATTCATCCTTTACAGTGCTGTTGCGCGAATCACGCGCGTCCCACGGAATTGCTTCCGTGCGACATGCGTGGTTTTCACACACCCATTGACTTCAATGGGTGCGTGATGTGCGAACAGCGCACAAATATAGGACGTCGTGCGTTTCACGCAGCGGACATACGCTGCGTGAAAATCACGCACCTGGCTGCACGGCCCCATAGACTAACATAGGTCCCTGTGACGCGCGTTGCACGGACGTATAACACGCTCGTGTAAATGAGCCCTAATCGTATCGCCCCGCAGAATAAAGTGAATATGTCATTTATAGCGCACGGTGAACGCTGTAACAAAAATAGAATAAAAAAACAATAGTAGAATTGCTGTTTTTTTAGTCACCGCGCTACTTAAAAATAGAATAAAAACTGATCAAAAAGCCGCATGCACCCCAAGAAAACTACAATGAATTCCTCAAGGGGTCTAGTTTCCAAAATGGTGTCACCTTTTGGGGGTTTCCACTGTTTTGGTACCACAAGACCTCTTCAAACCGTTTAACCCCTTAATGACCGGGCCATTTTGCGCGTTAATGACCTTTGGATTATTTTTTGTTTCTTCACGGTCGCATTCCAAGAGTCGTAACTTTTTTTTTATTCCGTCGACATAGCCGTATAAGGGCTTGTTTTTTGCGGGACGAGTTGTATTTTGTAATTCCACCATTTTTAGATGCTTATAATATATTGATTAACTTTTATTAACTTTAGTTTAGGAGAGTATTGAAAATAAGCAGCTATTCCAGCATTGATTTTCACGTTATAAATTTACGCCGTTTACTATGCAGCGTAAATGACATGTTAACTTTATTCTATGGCTCGGCACGGTTACGGGGATACCAAATATGTAAAGGTTTTATATGTTTTCCTACGTTTGCACAATAAAAAGCCTTTTAGAAAAAAATTACTTGTTTTTGCATCGCCGCATTCCAAGAGACGTAACGTTTTTATTTTTCCGTGTATGTGGCCGTACGTGGGCTTGATTTTTGCGGGACAATGTGTAGTTTTCATTAGTACTATTTTGGGGTACATAGGACTTAGATTAATTTTTATTTAATTTTTTATGGGGGGAATGGGAGAAAAGAGCGAATTTTGCCGTTGTTTTTTTGGACGCCGTTCATCCGGCGGTTTAATTAATGTGTTAATTTTATTGTTCAAGTTGTTACGATCGCGGGGATACCATATATGTGTATGTGTGATTTGTTTTGACACTTTTACTAAAAAAAAACACTTTTTGGGCAAAAAAAGTAGTTTTATTTGATTTTCACTGTAATTTTACTTTAACTTTATTTAACGGATTGACATATTTTTTTTTTAGTCCCACCATGGGACTTCACTATGCGATGTGCCGATCGCATATATAATGCTTTGGTATACTTAGTATACGGAAGCATTATTGCCTGTCAGTGTAAAACTGACAGGCAACCTGTTAGGTCATGCCTCCGGCATCGCCTAACAGGCAGATGCTGAAGACAGACCTGAGGGTCTTTGTTAGACCCCCGCTGCCATTGAAACCCGACGGCGACCCGCGATTTCTTTGTGGGGGCGCCGATGGGGGGACAGAGGGAGCTCCCTCCCTCTGTCAAACACATTAGATGCCGCTGTCACTATTGACAGCAGCATTTAATGGGTTAAACTGCCGGAATCGGACCGTGCTCCTGCCGCTGATCGCGTGGGTACACTGGCAGTACCCGCGCCATCACAGGACGGATATATCCCTCCTCCTGCGCGAACTAGCAGCTGCAGAGGACTGATATATCCGCCCTTCGGCGTTAAGAGGTTAAAAACGCAGATATCCAGTGATTTCAGCTTGTGCTATCAGTAATAGAATGAAAGCACCAAAATGAAGACTGAGATTGCAGAAGTTAGTAGAGCTGGGTGTAGTAGGCGGAGCAAGTGCACTGCTGCATGCACATTGCATGCTGGGACTAGAGCAGTGCATGCAGGGAGGAGAAACACAGGAAGAGAAGAGGAATGAACTTACTGAGCAAAACAAACCTCTCAAGGTAAACAATAGGGAGTAATGTTACTAAAACCATTTATTATCAAGAAAAAGCTAGTCAGAGTACGCTAATATATTAATAGAGGAACATTGCATTGATTTAAAAAAAAAAAAAAAAGGATTGGAAAACCCCTTTAATTCCATTATAATCAACATCTATACCCTGTTCATTGCATGTTTAATAAGCACAGGGAAATCATTACACATCTGTTTGTATGGAAAATGTGTTCATTCTTCTATAAACTGCACAATTACCCTATTCATTCCATGTCTGTCGAGCACAAGGAAAATTATTAGGCATCTACTTATGTGGAATATGTGTTCATACTACTATAAACTACACTTATACCCTGTTCATTCCCTTCTATCAGGCACGGGAAGATCATTAGTGTAACATCCATGGTCGCTGACCACAAACTCCTTCCATACAGTCGACGCCCTTCTCTCCAGAGATGTCTGCACATACGGCCGTCCTGTTCGATAGTGACCACCAGGGTGCGCTCCCAAGCTCAGTCCAGACTTAAGAAGCCAAAGCGCACGCAGGTGAGAGATTGAGCTGATTGCTCCTAGAGCACCCTGGGCTCTAACAAGGTTCCAGCCCCTTCCTCCCATGCCTGAGCGTTGTTTGTCGTATCCTAGTTTGTCTATGCAAATGGTCTCCTAGTGTCTTCCAGTTCCCAGTGTTTCCCGTACCTGTATCCTGTGCTATCCTCATCAAATGCCGTGCTGAGCTGTAGTCGTGCTGTGCTGCATACCACGCCTGTCCTGCTACACCACACCTGACGTCTGCCTGTTGCCTTGTCCCAGCCAAGCCTGCCTTGCTACTGTCTGAGCTGCCACAGGTAACTTATACAACTATAGACTGTTTCCTGCGCCCTGTTGGCCAGCTGCCATACCGCCAAGGCGGTACGGTCCAGTGGGTCCACGAACCCAACGAGGCAATTAGTTATCTTCTTATGTGGAACCGGTGTTCATCGCACTAGAAATTCACATTTACCATGTTCGTTACATGTTAAGCAATTACAGGAATTTCATTATACCACTCTTTATATTTTCACCATTTGGTAATAATGTTTATTCTTTTTGTTCATTCCTATTCTTCATTCTTTTTAGTATGTCCAAATTTATGTGGCACAGGCAAGAAGGGGTTAAGGAAACTACATTATTGTGGGATGTAGACGAAAAAAGGATTCCAGAAAGGCTGTGATGGCAGCTTGTTTTATGCTCTGACTAGAAAAATATAGATGAAATTATGTAACGGGAAAACATTTTTTGCTCCTTTATTAATGGTGTGATGTAGTTTAATGTTTCTAATAGAAAACTAGCATAGTTAAGAAAATATAGAGGAATGGATTTTTATGCTAATTTTCTCTGAATTTCACCCTTTGCATTAAAAAGAGTGAAATCAGTGTTGAGAATCCGCAACTAATTTGCCACAGAATTGACATGCTTCAGATTTGAAAATCCACTGCATGCACTGAATTCTGCATGGATTCTTTCTGATACTTCTGGATTGGATTTTAAAAACCCCATCCACATGTAATATACTGCAAAATGTTGCAGACATTTAGCTGGGGAGCTGAGCTCCTGTAAAGACAGTGGCCCACATTTATTATTAATTGTGTATTTTGTTCCTCCTAGCTGTCTTTATTTTCTAGTGTTCTTTTTATAAACGGATGCAGTTGGGAAATTTGTCCTAGAGTTCTTGTTGATAGTCGATTCGAGGGAGTGTGGTAGACAGTAGGTATGAGTGAACAATCTGGTTTCACCAATCCAAGCAGCAAAGTTCTGCTGTGGAAATATTTGTTATCACTGTAAAGTGCTAAAATATAACTTTGAATACGTTATCACTTAAAATGTCCAATATCACATTAATATTTGAAAAAACTGGACTATCTTGAGTAGACCCAGGCTCCAACATGAAAAAAGAAGAAAAAAAATCCAGTTCCTACCATAGTTCAGGCATGCTTTTGATATACAATTAGGTCCTGAATTATTTGGGCAGTGACACACGTTTTGGCATTTTAGCTGTTTTCCAAAACATATTGAATATACAGTTATATAATAAATACGGGCTTAAAGTGCACACTCTCAGCTTTAATTTGAGGGTATTCACATCCTAATTTGAGGAAGGATTTAGGAATGACAGCTCTTTAATATGTAGCTGCCTCTTTTTCAAGGGACCAAAGGTAATTGGACAATTATCTCAAAAGCTATTTAATGGGCTGCATTGGCTGTTCCCTCATTAATCCATCATCATTTAAGCAGGTAAAAGGTCTGGAGTTGATTCCAGGTGTGGCATTTGCATTTGGAAGCTGTTGCTGTGAACCCACAACATGAGGTCAAAGAAGTTCTCAATGCAAGTGAAACAGACCATCGTTAGGCTGAAAAAAATGAAGAAATCCATCAGAGAGACCGCACACATGTTAGGAGTGGCCAAATCAACAGTTTGCAGACTTGTGATCTCGTGAACTCCAAAAGGCCTGGACATCCACGGAAGACAACAGTGGAGGATGATCACAGAATCCTTTCCATGGCGAAGAAAAACCCTCCACAACATCTACCCAAGTGAGGAACACTCTCCTGGAAGTAGGTGAATCAGTATCTAAGTCTACCATAAAGGGAAGACTTAATGAGAGCAAATAAAGAGGGTTCACCACAAGGTGCAAACCATTAATCAGCCTCAAAAATAGAAAAGCCAGATTAAACTTTGCCAAACAACATCTAAAGAAGCCAGCCCAGTTTTGGAATAGCATTCTTTGGAGAGATGAAACTAAGATCAACCTGTACCTGAATGATGGGAGGAAGAAAGTATGGAGGAGACTTGGAACGGCTCATGATCCAAAGCACACTACATCTTCTGTAAAACATGGTGGAGGCAGTGTGATGACATGGGCATGCATGGCTGCCAAAGGCACTTGGTCACTAGTGTTTATTGATGATGTGGCTGGAGACCCAAGCAGCCGGATGAATTCTGAAGTGTTCAGTGATATACTTTCTGCTCACATTCAATCAAATGCAGCAAGGTTGATTGGACGTCGCTTCACATTCGAGATGGGCAATGACCTAAAATATACTGTGAAAGCAACCCAGGAGTTTTTTTTAAGGCAAAATAAGTGGAATATTCTGCAATGGCCAAGTCAGTCACCAGATCTCAACCCAATCGAGCATGCATTTCACTTGCTTAAGACAAAACTTAAGGCAGAAAGACCCACAAATAAGCAACAACTGAAGACATCTGCAGTAAAGGCCTGGGAAAGCATCACAATGGAGGAAACCGAGCCTTTTGGTGATGTTCATGGGTTTCAGACTTCTGGCAGTCATTGCCTGCAAAGGATTCTCTACAAAGTATTAAAAAATAACATTTTATTTATGGTAATGTTAATTTGTCCAATTACTTTTGAGCCTCTGAAATGAGGAGGCTGTGTAGAAAAATGGTTGCAATTCCTAAACGTTTCACAGGATATTTTTGTTCAACCCCTTGAATTAAACCTAATTGTCTACACTTCGATTGCATTTCAGTTGTTTCATTTGAAATCCAATGTGGTGGTATGCAGAGCCCAAACCATAAGATTGTGTCACTGTCCAAATAATTCTGGACCTAACTGTATACGTTGATCTATAGGTTCTAGGCAAAAATCAATAAACGGGAACATGAGGTTCTTAAAGTGTAGCTAAACGTTCTACAAACTTCTGACATGTCATAGTGACATTCAAGAAGTTTGGATTGGTGGGGGTCCGAGCACTGAGACCCCCACCAATCGCTAGAACGAAGCAGCTGAAGTACTCGTGTGAGCGCTTAGCTTCTTCGTGTCTGTTCGGCTTTTTCCGGAAATAAATGTATCGTGTACGGACTCAATACAAAGTCTATGAGCCCGTACTCCGATACAGTGGCTTTCCGAAAAAGCCGAACAGAAACTAAGCAGCTGAGCGCTCACACGAGTGATTCAGCTGCTTCATATTATAGATTGGTGGGGGTCTCCGTGCTCTGACCCCCACCAATCCAAACTTCTGACATGTCACTATGACATGTCAGAAGTTTGTCGAACGTTAGCTACATTTTAACATTTTGATCAAATTGTATAAGCCCACTTGCCACTTCACGGCGACCCCTTAATAAATGTGTTGCATCTTCCAGCCGGGCCTATCGCCATCAATTTCCCCACATCACCGATTAATTAAAAAACAAAACAAAAAATACATACTCACCTCAGTGCTCCTCTTCTCCTCACCGGCTCCCTCATCATTCTAGCAACGCTGGTAAAAATGCTTGATGCCAAGTAGCATCAGTGTCATATGCGATTCAGCACTTTACTGTGATCAGTGCTGCATCACATGCAATGGCCTGACGCAGCCCGGCATTACGTTCTATGAGGTGTGCTGGAGTAATGAGAGACCTGGAGGGGAGAAGAGGAGAGGTATTTTTTTTTTATTTTTTTTACATTTATTTTTTTAAATGTACTTAAATATTCAATAGGGGGGACGGGGAGGTAGTCTGATAGGGGGGCAAGTCAGGGGCCCAGCACAAGCCTGTATCTTACTTCGCCCCTATAGAGTGAAATCTACGCAAGTAAGGAGCTGGCATAAATTTCCACTATAAATTTGTCGGGCCATGATAGCCATGCCCTTTCCCCAAAAGTCAGAAAAAGGCGGGTGTGCACTACCGTCCACAAGAAAGAACTCAATGCTTTCTACTTGTCATTAAAACATACATGTAAAAAGTTCCCCCTTCCCTACTGGTTTTTTTCCTTCTATTTTTTTTATTTGAGAAAGCAATTGCTAAGATGACAGATGCCTACAGGAGATGGAAGAAAGCTGTTTTACTCCTATGTGAGAAAGGACTTTATGGAATGAACTAAAATAAAGAGGCGCTAATTCAAGCTTTGGTGGAAAATTATGTACAGTACCAGCGTTCAGGGCAGGTCCGGCTCCAGGTTTATATTTGCCCTTGGGTGACACAGACTTAGTGGTCCCCTTTGCGGGGGAACCTACGGCAGCAGAAAATGTCAGTTTGTGCCCCCATATATTTAGTGCCCTCTGTAGATAGTGCCACACAGCCCCGCTCGTAAGTAGTGCCACAAGGCCACCCTTACCAGGTAGTGCCACATAGCCCCCCTCCGTGGTAGTGCCACACATCCCCCTCCCTGGTAGTGCCACACAGCCCCGTTTCCTGTAGGAGTGGAATCCCCAGCCAGAGCGTTGCCGTTGCATTGTGTGAATACACCAAATCAAAACTCCCCAACACAACTTTCGTTAACCATTTTATTTAAAAGAAAAAAAACTTAGATCATCAAAGTAGGCCAACGAATCTACGACGTAGTCTGAACGGTCCAGCGGAACCTGCAAAATAAAAAAAGAAAGTTAATGTTAAAATTATGAAAAATAAAAATGTTTATACTCTCCTACAGCAGTCTTCTGTCTTCTCTGCTGTGCCACAATGGAAACTAGAAGTCAATGAAAAATAATTCCCTTAGGGCATGTTCACACGGTGCTAAAAGAACAAACGACGTGTAAACGTCTCAAATACACTACCATTTCTTGTAAAGCGTTATTTTAAATACAGGCTTTTTTTAATGTATTTTTCGCATGTTTTTGTGCGCTTTTTGCATGTTTTTGACACGTATTTAGGACTTCCAATGACTATGGGAACATTTGGAACGTTTTATTCAACAAGGAATTGACCCAACACCTTTTTTACGCAACACATTTTTTTAAAATGCTTGCGTAAAAAAAGCGCGTTGTATGTACTATCGGCTCGCTCTCCCATTGTTGTAAATGAGATTCCTAATCAAGCATTTTTTGATGCATTTTTCGGCCCGTAAAATGCGCCCAAAAACTCATCAAATACATGCCGTGTAAACCTGTCAACTGAAAAGTCATTCACCACAGGGCCTTCCCTCTTGACTTTCATCATTCTTAGCCTTTTGATGTGTCCTATAGCTGCTGTAATCAGCAAATCCCACCAGAATCACTCCCAAAATGGAGCTGGACAGTGCTTGGCAATTTGAAGACACCTGAGTTGTAGCCAAAGATAGCAGCTGTAAGCAGGTTGCTTTGCCTGATTCACATTGCTTTAATTCTGGAAAGTGCTCCCTCTGGTGGCCAACTCAGGAAAACATGTAAAATAATTTTAAAATATTTAATACTTCCCACCTTGTGGAAGAAGAAAAAAATACACCAAAAAATAAAAAATGAAATAATAAAAATAAGTAACGTACTAAAAAATGTTTTTTTATTTGTGACACATTCCCATTAATGGGAATGTCTCGCAAATGAAACATTTTTTTTAAGTAAGTTACTTATTTCTATTATATTTTTTGCTGTAGTTTTTTTCTCCACATGGTGGAAAGTATTAAAAATTAAATAATAATTTGACATAATTTTCTATGTTGGCCACCAAAGGGAGCACTTCCCAGAATTACAGCAAGGTGAATAAGGCAAAGCAACCTGACTTACAGCTGCCGCAAATGTGGGAGGGAATCTCATGCCCACACCCTATTTTTGGCTACAAGCCAGGAAAAGGTGTCTTCAAATTGCTAAGCATTGTCCGGCTGCCATTTTGGGAGTGATTGTACAAATGGCAGCTGGCAGAAGCTATAGGACACACCAAAAGGCTAAGGGTATGTTCACATGCTTACTAATAAAAGTCTTAAAATACGGAGCTGTTTACAAGGGAAAATAGCTCCTGATTTTCAGTTGTTTTTTAATCAAACTCGCGTTTTTCGCAGCGTTTTTGTTACGCCCGTTTTTGGAGCTGTTTTTCTATAGAGTGAATGAAAAACTGCTCCAAAAACGTCTCTAGAAGTGGCATGCACTTCTTTTTCACGGGTGTCTTTTTACGTGCCGTTTTTTGAAAATGAGGTGTAAAAAAACGCCCCGTCGGAACATTGCCTCCGATTTTCCAGACTTTTTCGGGACGTTTACGGCCCAAAAAACGGCTGAAAACACTTTGTGTGCACATACCCTAACGGTATGTTCACACGGCTTATTTTTGGCCATTTTTCGAGACATAAAAATCGGAAGCAGAACGCCTCCAAACATCTGCTCATTGATTTCAATGGGAAATACTGCGTTCTGTTCCGACGTGGAGTTGCTAAAAAAAAATTGGAAAATCAGGAGCCGTTTTCCCTTGAAAACATCTACGTATTTCAATAAAAATATTTTCTTATGTCTCTGTGTTTATTTAATACTTTATTTGCGCTTGGATAATGGCAGTTGCCTGTTTGACGACATCCATTACTAAGGCGGAGCTTAGTGTGAGCCAGTAAAAAGTACTCGGTACTGGGGTGGCCGCAGGCTGGTATTATGAGGCTGGCAAGAGCCAAAAACCGGGCTCTTCCCACCCTTGTAATGTGGGGCAGCTGCTGTGTTGTATCTGGCTGGTTATGAAAAATTAATTCAAATATGACGTGGAGTCCCCCATATTTTTTTATAACCAGCCAGATACAACACAGCAGCAGCAGCCTAGCATTACCCTGGTGGGAAGGGCCACTGTTTTTGGCCTTTCCCAGACTAATAATACCAGCCTGCGGCCGCCCCTGTGACCGTCCGTCATTACAGATGGTCGGGTGTTAGATCGTACCCGGCTCTTCCCGATACCCCTGGTGACGTTTGGTACCGGGGTAATAATGGGGGGTTAACTGCAGCCTTTTTACTGGCTAACACTAAGCCCCGCCTTAGTAATGGACGTCGTCGAACAGACAACTGCCATTATCCAGGCACTAACAATGTATTAAAAAAACAGACACATAAGAAAATATTTTTATTGAAATAAAAACTCCAGGGGGCGTGGCTTTGGCATAGCGGTGTGTGGACACACACTCTCAAGGCTCCGGACCCGGCCTCTCAGAAAATCGCCTAAAGGGCTCACCTACCTGGCTCCTGCAAGATATGACGAAGGGGAGGAATCGTAGGAGCCTCTCTGCGACTCCCTGTACCTCTTCCATCGGCAGATTCCTTTTCTCCAGACAGGACCCGCCATCTCCGTAGCACTCCTCCATCCCGCCTTCAGGCCGCAGCCTGACGCCGCCGGCACGTGTGCTCCCGCCGACTCCCTGCTCCTCCCGGATGGCTAGTGTTCGCAGCCACTCACCAGCACGACCTCCTGACATGGCGGTACCCGAGGTATGTCTTGGACTTGAAAATGAGCCTGGGACGGCACAGCCAGCCCCTGCAGACGACTTGCCTCATCTTGCACCCCAGTGTGAGACCCAGCAGGATGCTGACCGTGTGGCATAGCAGCGCTCGGCAGTAATGGCTGTGCCATTTTCCCCTGCCTCCTCGCAGCAGTCTCCCCCAGAGGGCCTGTCGCAGCTCAGTCAGGGGACCCCACAATCCTCAGGGGGCCCCCCTCTTCCCCTGTTATTGGGAGAGACCAGCAGCCGGTCTTCTTTCCGGGTCCTCTGCCCTCTATGCAACGGACCTTGTCGGAAATTTGGGAAATGGTACGGGCCTTACCCACAAAGTCAGACCTGGACTTGCGACTCTCACGCCTTGAGGAAAAACATGACAAGGCCATACATGCGGTTACCCATGAGTTTCGCTCACTTACCGAACGTGTTGCGACTTTGTAACGCCAGAATTCCATTCACTCTCTGGACATCTCGGTGCTTTCTCAGACCTTGGAAACACTATACAAATGTGTGACTTCCCCTTGCACCTGGATGATGTTGAAAATAGGGGGAGATGGAACAATTTGAAATTAAGGGGTATCTCGGAATCAGTGTCTCTAGAGTGCTTACATGACACAGTGGCTAATATATTCAACAAGCTCCAGGACAGGCCACTTGATATGGCTATTGAGCTAGATAGAGTTCATAGACTGGCGGGCCCCAGGGCCAGAGACAATAACCGCCTGCGGGATGTCATCTGTAGAGTGCATTTCTACAAACAGAAAGAGGACATAGCAAGGAGAGCATGGGAGAAAGGTTCAGTACCCTATAATCAATCAGAGGTTGCCATCCTGCCTAATGTTTTGGTTTGGATTTCAGTTCCTGGAGATCCCTCCAGTTCTGCTACCCGATTGGACTGTACCTCCAACATCGCTCTTTCCCAGAGGTGGTCCCTTTCTGGACCCAGCTCGCCCGATCCCGCCTCGTCCCAGAGATGGTCCAACCGAGGCGTGGGCACTAGTGAGGCGCTCCCCGGCACAGAATGATCTTACACATATTGTCTGTATAGACTGGTCGTTTTATTGTGTGCCTTCAGTCTGTATTGCCTGTTGTCATCTCTCCCTGGCAGCGTAGTTACGAAGCTATCCCCGTTAGTTTAAAAACAGGGCCTACCGCCTGGTATATTGGAACGGGGGCTAAACCCTTTCCAATGGGTCTGTTTTCCCCTCCAAAAGACTCTAATCTACTGCCCTTTCCTTGATTCTGAGTCTCCCTAGACATGTTAGGCATAGTGTGTATTGGTCCCATGTATCCTAAGGTTCAGAATTCACATATTAGCTTTAGTGATGATACTCACTTCTTGCTCCCCCTGACTGCTGCATTCCCGCTACTAAATGTACCATTGATGCTTTAGGTCCAGCAGGTGTTGACCCAGGAAGCTGGGAGGCCCCTAAGGATTGACAGTGGTGGGTGGTTCTTTATCGGTGGGAAGAGACATCCACACCTCATTTAGCCGGTTGGGTCCGGAGTATAATTGAGTATACTTGTATATTTCACTGTTATTATATAAATCTTTATTTTTCACATCGCTGTCATTCTTCGTTCCCCACTAGGGTCCCGTGTTGTTGTGTCTCGGTTTGAAGGTATTTTTCTTTATAGGGAGATATAACACACGACGAGTTGTTGCGGAGTTTTGTACTCCGCTTATAGTGGTAGTGTGTTGTTACGATTTTCTGGTCCCTCTACTTCCACTCAGGGGACTTTCCGTTTCCTTTGCTTCTTTCTTTTCCTCTCCCTGTCTTCCTTGTCTCACTCCAACATTACTTTTGTTTCGCTGAACGCACAGAGTCTGAACATACCTGAGAAGAGATCCTCCATTCTCCATCTCCTCTGGAAGAAAAAAGCACAGGGCCTCACTAGCTAAATGCAGATGGCACTTTTATGAATTTAGTAATAAACCAGGTAAAACCCTTGCACGCGTACGTAGGAAAACCCACTCTCGTACATATATTCCTCATAGTCACACCTCCCACAATCGGCAGCTGCACCTTCCCCATGACATCACTCAAGCCTTTCGTGCCTACTACTCTCTATATAACATCCCTCGAGCCTCTTCGTTTTCCGATGGGAGGAGTCAGCTGGAGAGGACTGAGTCCCACCTCCAGGCCTCTGTAATGAACCGTAACACCCAGGGGGCACTTGCCGGCCTGGAGGCTCCTATCTTCACTGAAGAGTTGTTGTGGGCACTGAAGGACTCCGTGTCCGGGAAGGTGCCGGGTCCTGATGGCCTACCTTTGCAATATTATAAGGCCTGCTCTGACCTGCTTTCTCCTAATTTTCTGCACGCCTTCAATTCACTTACTACGGGGAGTTCCCTCCCCCAAGACACATTCCGTGCTTACATTACGGTGATACCTAAATAGAAGGACCCTTCCCTTTGTCAAAACGACCACGCCATATCATTATTAAACGTCGACCTTAAGCTGTTTGCTAAAATTCTGGCATATAGGCTGACCCCCCTTTTACTAAATGTTATCCATAAAGACATGGTGCGTTTTATGCATCTTAGGGAAGCGCGTGATAATAACACAAGGGCTATTAATTTATCAAGCTACTGCTTGGGCTCTGCCCACGTTCTTTCTGTCCACAGGCGCGGAAAAGGCCTTTGACAGGGTTACCTGGGACTTCATGCTAGCAACCTTACGGTATGTCGGACTAGACGCGCACATGATGCAATGGATATCGAGTCTCTATTCCTCCCCCTCGGCCCGGGTTAAGGTCAATGGACACTTCTCCACCCAGCTCTTTATCTCGAATGGTACAAGGCAGGGATGTCCTCTGCCCCCCATAATATTTATTTTATGCCTGGAGCCCTTCTTATGTCATGTGCGCTCCAACCAAGATATAATGGGCATTCCTCTAGGGGGGAGGCCCCACAAAGTCGCAGCCTATGTGGATGACTTGCTCTTTTTTCTTACTTCACCAAGGATTTCCTTGCCTAATCTGATGGCGGAGCTGAATAGATACTCGATACTATCCACTTTCAAAACTAATTACCAAAAGTCGGAGGCACTCAATATCTCCCTGTCGCAGTCTCTTGTGGAGGATTTGACTGTGTCATTCTCCTTTAAATGGGCTAGGAACTCTCTCAAATATTTGGGTATCCTACTTACCAGTGATCTGTCTCACCTTTATGCGGTGAACTACCCTCCATTCTTTATGCGTTGAAGAAGTGATCTAGAATCCTGGACGACGGACACCTTTACCTGATTTGGTCGGTCCTCAATCTTTAAAATGAACGTACTCCCTAGGATTTTGTACCTCTTCCAAGCCCTGCCTGTCCACATTCCCCGTCCCTCCTTCCAAACATTGTTATTAATCCTATACAGTTTCATCTGGGTGGGGAAACCGGCTCATATTGCCCGATCTATGCTTTTTCGTGCTAAGTGCGAGGGTGGTTGTTACGGCTGCGACCTTCACTTACCTGCCTCCCGCAGCTCTTCCTCCTCATGCCGGCATTTTTCTTCCCAGAGACGTCGGCAGATTCGCCCGCTCTGTCCCGTAGTGATCACTAGAGGGCGCGAGCGCTGGTTCCTGGCCTTAAAGGGCCAGCGTGCGCATATGTAACTAATTCATTAATTATTCCCTGATCACCCTGAACTATAAAAAGGGCCCTGCCCTTCTGATCCTTGCCTGAACGTTGTTAGTATTCCCATGTCAGTATTGCAAATGGTCCCTTAGTGTTATCCTGTTCCTGTTGTTTCCAGTGGACTGCTACTTGTATCCTCTATCCTGTGCTGTGTCATTGTTCCTGAGCCTGTTAGTTTTGGATTCGTGTCCTACTGCACCTGCTGTCATCCGCCACGTCTGGTGTAACCTGCTGCACCCACCTCCATCCGTTCTAAAGCCTCGGCCACTGCCTGGACTATTTCAGGTACCCTTGTGTTACGAACTTGCATAGACTGTGACTTGGCCAGCTGCCTCTCCACTATGGCGGGCGGCCTAGTGGGTCCACATACCCTGTGACCATGACAGTGGTGTTGGCCTTCCGGATTTTGCCTCATACCATCAGGCATCACATTTGTCAAAAATCCTGGACTGGTGTAGACACTCTGAGGTTAAACAATGGGTGTCTATGGAACAGACCTTCATTGATTCCCCGCTGCAGGTACTTCCCTGGCTAGGCAAATACATACCCCTATCAGCACGGACACACCCGACTATTGGGCCCACGTTGGCGGTTGAGTCACGGATCTTTCCCTGGAAAGAAATCTCGCCGTCCCCTTCCCCATTGTTCCCTATACTGGGCATTCCTGCGTTCCCTCCTGGAAGAGAACGAGGTCCATTCCAGCACTGGCGGGTAAGGGTGAAGCTGCTCATTTCCTGCAGGAGGGGAATTGGATGTCTAGTCAACAGATAGCGTCTCTGACAGACCCTCACTCCTTTACATTTTGGCAGGTTACTCAACTACAACATGTCCTCACGTCATTGCCAAACCCATCAGAATACTCCCGAGACAGCACCCCTTTTGAACTTCTTTGCACGGGCACGGGCACAATACGTCACACACTATCTCGACTTTATGCCCTCCTGAATTCTACGTCCAATCTCTCTACGCCTTCCTATTTGGTGAGCTGGGAGAGAGACTCAGACCTAACTTTTACTGCTGAACACAAGGATCGTTTGTTTACAATGACACTTAAATCTCCCATGACTAGTAGATTCCAGGAAGCTGGATTTAAGATCTTGTCACGCTGGTATAGAGTACCTTCCAGATTGCACACATTGATACCGGTAGTCTCCCCGCTGTGTTGGAGATCATGTGAGCACGATTTTACACACCTTTTGGGTGTGCCTGAAGTAGGCTGACTTTTGGTCAGAAGTGTGGCGTATCTCCTCAAAATTCACGGACTTCACCCCCCCATGTTCGGCAGCCTTCTTCATGCTCCATCTGTGTGACGTTCCATTATCTACATACAGGTGTTCTGTGGTTCACCATCTGGTGAATGCAGCTAAAGCATGCATTCCTGTGTTGTGGAGATAATCCCATCCTCCGACGATTGTCTTGTGGTTTAGTAAAATACAGGAGAGCATGAGAATGGAGGATCTTACTGCATCTATTAGAGGGACCCATGCTAAATTCATCAAGTCCTGGTAC
Organism: Rhinoderma darwinii; assembly: GCF_050947455.1. Classification (NCBI taxonomy): domain Eukaryota; kingdom Metazoa; phylum Chordata; class Amphibia; order Anura; family Rhinodermatidae; genus Rhinoderma; species Rhinoderma darwinii. The sequence goes on along the minus strand of NC_134690.1, from coordinate 300,277,033 downwards.
CATTAGATTTCAGTCCTCTCCGGATTTTAGGACCATTGGTGCCTCCTAACTCCAATTCTTCTGGTCTTGATCTCTATGCTGGTCTCATACCCCTCCTACCGTTCCTTGCCTTCCTTTTCTTTTCAATTTTCTTTTTATTGTTTTAAACAAAATTAAATCATACAAACAGAATGTCAAACAGTTTTTGACAGCATATGTAGGTACAACCAAGCAAATGTAAAATGCCAGTAAATACAATGTAACGTTGCATATGCAGCAATGACTTAACAATCAGGTAAGGATGCAAAAAATTGGAACAAAAATTTGAGTGATGCAATGTAAGTACACATTACAAAATCCTATATCCCTTTCTGCCTTTCTCTACTTCCTTCTTATCTTATTATTCTTCTTGTTTTACGCAAATGTCAACCGTTGACGGTTTGTAACTGGCAAGTTTTCTTGGACATTTTCTCAGTTGTTCGACGCTGTTTTTACAAGTTTAACAATACTACTTTATGTTGACCTGCGTGTCGATGTGTGTGCCTTCTCATGTCTGCACCTTCTCATGTTTGCACTTTATTATCGTATGCTTAATGTTCAAAATGAAAATAAAAGAATTTATAAAAAAGAAATAAAAACTCCTCACTAACCATTTTATTTAAACAAATACCGTAGATCATCGCAGTAGTCCACCGAATTTACGACGTAGTCCAATAGGTCCAGCAGAACCTACAAAAATAATTAAATTAGGCCTCAAGCACACTTCAGTGTGCTATCCGTTTTTTTAACGGATAGCACACTGACCCATTCATTTCTATGGAGCCATGCACAATTCCTTTTTTGTTTTGTGGGGTTTTTTTTTGCAAGTTTTTGGGCGCGTAGTTAAGACTCTCACTGACTCTGGGAACATTTGGCACATTTTATGCACCAAAGAATTACCGTATTTTTCTGACTATAAGACGCACCTGACCATAAGACGCACCCAGGTTTTAGACAACAGAAAATAGGAAAAAATTATTTGTTAAAAAATAATTTATTCTGTTTCACCACATTCTGAGAGGCAAAACTTTTTTTTATATTTTTTTTATCGATTGAGCGGTGTGATGGCTTATTTTGTTGCGGGACGAAATTATTTTATTTTTTACATTGTGCTTGGGGAAAAATGGGAAAAGGTTTTTTTTTTACACTCCTAAAAATGTATCTAAAATGTTTTATTTATTTTTTTACACATTTTATTAGTTTCCCTAGGGGACTTGAACCACGGCCACTTGGTTACATGTGGAGTTACTGAAACAGCATAACTACGCTGTTTCCTTAACTCCCATAGTAGTGAATGGCAGTTACGGAAGCAGTGTAGCATGCGAGTTCTACTGTTCAGTTCTATGGGAGTTACGGAAACAGCGTAGCTCCACGAGTTACGCTGTTTCAGTAACTCCACATGTAATCAAGTGGCCGGGAGAGCACAGAAAGCTAGAACGGGGTTTAGGGGGCCCCGTTCTAGAGATAGGTGCGGGTCCCAGAGGTGGGACCCGCATCTACCTGACATTTATGACATATCTTGTAGATATGTCATAAATGTCCTTCATAGAAAAACCCCTATAAATGCCACGGTTGCTATTGACCACAGCATTTAACTAGTTAAAGGGGTTTGCCATAAAACACATGTATCCCCTATCCACAGAATAGGGGCTACATGTGAGATCGCTGGGGGTCCGACCGCCGGGACCCCCAGCAATAAGGAGAACAGGGGAGCGAAAGTCACCCAGAGCGCTACATCAGAAGCCTGGACTTCCGGGTTCTGTGTCCGGCTTATCTGTTCCGCAGCTCCATAGAGATCAATGGAGAGCCGCTCGCGCATGCGCAGAAGAATCCCATTGATCTCTATGAAGCTGCCGGACACAGAACGCGGAAGTCACAGCTTCTCATGCAGCGCTCCTGGTAACTTTCAGTCCCCGTTCTCCTTATCGATCACACATGTATCCCTCATCCTGTGTATAAGGGATACATGTGTTTTATGGCACAAGCCCTTTAAACTGCAAGGAACAGCGAAATTGCTGTTCCTGGCCATTATAGCAGCATGTCAGAAGCTGACACCTGCAGTGTATGGAGCGGGCTCAGAGCGTGAGTCCGCTCCATACATCACCCCCCTCCAGCTCCATGATGTGCCGGCACGTCATGGATCGGGAAGGGGTTAAGTAATGAAGCGGTCATGGCGCTCGGTGATGCCGGGTCCCTTGACTGCGGACTATAAGGCACAGGGACTTTTTAGAAAGGTTTGTTCTTGATAAAAATTGCGTCTTACAGTCCGAAAAATACGGTAATACAACACTTCTTTTTTACGCTACACGGCTCGCTTTCCCATTGATGTAAATGAAAAGCGTAATCAAGTGTTTTTTATGCGGTTTTCGGCACGTATGATGCGCCAAAAATTGCGTCAAATACACGCCGTGTGAATCTGTCAACTGAAAAGTCATTCACCACAGGGTCTCCCTCTTGACTTTCATCATTCTTAGCCTTTTGGTGTGTCCTATAGCTTCTAGCATTTGTAAAAGCATTCCCAAAATGGTAGCCGGAAACGCTTAGCAATTTGAAGACACCTTTTCCTTGTAGCCAAAAATAGTGAGGGGGTGAGATACCCTCCCACATTTACAGCAGCTGTAGGTCAGGCTGCTCTGCCTGATTCACCTTGCTGTAATTCTGGGAAGTGCTCCCTCTGGTGGCCAACATAGGAAAACATGTCAAATTATGATTTAATTTGTAATACTTTCTACCTTGTGGAAGAAAAAAAAATACAGCAAAAAAAAAAAACTTAAAAAATATTATAAAAATAAGTAACTTATTTAAAAAATAAATAAATATTCACGACACATCCCATTTCAAGGGAAGGTGTCACAAATTTTTATATAATATTGCCTTTAGTATGTCATTAAAATAAATGTTATTTATTTGTGTTTTTGTGTTCTACTTTTTAATTTTTTCTTTCTTTTACTTCTCTATGGGGGCTGCCATTTTTTTTTTCATCTCCGTATGTGTCGATTAACGACACATACAGAGATGGAATACGGCACATATATCCCCATAGAGAATGCGAACGGGAGCCGTTCCATTCACTATAGCGTACGCCGTCTGTGTGGGAACGGCGCATGCGCCGCTCCCACACAAACCAAAAGGGAGGTCTTTGGTAGAGCGACATCCGGCACCATTTTCATGTGGACCGGAAGCCGCGGCCGGACAGTAAGATGACGACGTCCGGTCGCGGCTTCCACCCATATGTTCAAGGCAGTGCAGACGCAAGGACTAGGAGCGGAGGCGGCAGCGGCGGCAAGAGCAGGTAAGTTATGTTTGGGTATGTGATGTTTGTGTATGTTAGTGTTATACTGTCTGATTACCACTGTATCAAATCCTCCTACACTATGCATTCGCTCAGAAAATGGCGGCACACAGTGTAGGAGGTTTGAACGTTCAACCCACTCCTTTCTCTTGGCACTAGGATTGTGTGAGGACACTAGAGCGAGTGTGTCTACTCCAAATTTGCAGCATAAAGCAATGAGGTTGCTTTACCATATTGCCAATGCTGCAATTTTGGGAATTGCTCCCTCTAGTGACCAGCACATGGAAATGCTATAAATTAGAATCTAATTTATAATATTTCCTGACTTGTGAAAAAATTAAAGCAATGTGTAATCATTTATATACTAACTGTTTAATTGAAAAAAAATAATAATAATTTCTAACGACAAATTCCCTTTAACCCCTTCACGACCAGCCCACGTAGATTAACGGGCTGCATGAGAAAACCCCAGCACGGCAGCCCGTTAATTCACGTGCTGTCAGAACAGAGTGCACAGAGCTCTCCCTGTGCTCTGAATCTCTCAGCACATGCTGCTACTAGCAGCCTAAGTGCTGAGAGAAGACTTCAGGACCGGATTGATGTCGGTCCTGATGACATGATCACCATGATAAACTTATCATGATGATCACAGCAAAGTTTGTTGCAGCAACAAACTTCTCGTGCTGTTTGTTACAATGTTTCTCCTCCCTCCCTGTCAGATCGTTCTGAAACAGTGGGGGAGAAGAAGCTGTGCCGAGCAGCTGCTGTGTGTCTCCTATAAAGACACAATGAATGTGAAACACACAAAAAACACCTCCACATAGATAGTTTAGTGTAGGCAGCTAGTTATAGTTTAGGTAGATAGTACTCAGACTAGGACAATTAATTAGTTAATTAATAATCAATTAGGGCTTATAATGTGTGTGTGTGTGTGTATATATATATATATATATATATATATATATACAGTCCAATGGTAGATGAACACAGCACTCCAATGGTTTCCAAAAAATCAGGCCATGTGCTCGTTACCTGGGGGTGAATCAATTCCCCAAAAGAATAGGGAGAGACATAGAACACAGCAAAATTCCTCCTGCAAAAACTGCTCCAGACGTTTTTTGCACAGTGGTTTGCCAAAAACTCGTCAAAACACTCGTCGAGGTGTTTTTTTTACCCTTCTGACTGATTGAAATGGGGTTTTGGAGGCGGAAACCGCCTCAGGATAGGTCATGTCGCTTCTTTTTACCATAGATTCTGATAGTGAATGGGGTCACTTTTGGGGGGTTTCTGCTGTTTTGGTCCCTCCAGGGCGTTGCAAATGGGACATGGCACCGAAAACCATTATAGCAAAATTTGAGCTCCAAAACCCAAATGGTGCTCCTTCCCTTCTGAGGGCTGTAATGTGTTCAAATATAAGTTTATGACCATATATGGGGTATTGGCGTAATCAGGATAAATTTCTTTACAGTCTCGGGGCGCTTTTTCTCCTTTATTCCTTGCAAAAATTTAAAAATGTCTATGTTTCTTCAGAAGAAATGTAGATTTTCATTTTCACAGACTAATGCCAATAAATTCAGCAAAAAACCTGTGGGGTTAAAATGCTCACTATACAACTAGATAAATTCCTTGAGGGGTGTAGTTTCCAAAATGGGGTCACTTTTTGGGGGTTTCAACTGTTTAGGTACCACAAGACCTCTTCAAACCAGACATGGAGCCTAAAATATATTGTAATAAAAAGGGGGCTTCAAAATCCACTAGGAGCTCCTTTGCTTCTGAGGCCTGTGTTTCAGTCCATTGGGACACTAGGGCCACATGTGGGATATTTCTAAATACTGCAGAATCTGGGCAATAAATATTGAGTTGCGTTTCTCTGGTAAAACCTTCTGTGTTACAGAAATTTTTCTATTACAAATTAATTTCTGCAAAAAAAATTACATTTGTAAATTACACCTCTACTTTGCTTTAATTCCTGTGAAATGCCTAAAGGGTTAAGAAACTTTCTGAATGCTGTTTTGAATACTTTGAGGGGTGAAGTTTTTAAAATGGGGTGAATTATGGGGAGTTTCTAATATATAAGGCCCTCGAAGCCACTTCAGAACTGAACTGGTCGATGAAAAAATAGGTTTTGGAAATTTCTTGAAAATGTGAGAAATTGCTGCTAAAGATCTAAGCCTTGTAACGTCCTAGAAAAATAAAAGGATGTTCAAAAAACAATGGCAACATAAAGTAGACATATGGGGAATGTTAGCTAGTAACTATTGTGATATTAATATCTGTTTTGCAAGCAGATACATTCAAATTTAGAAAAATGCAATTTTTTGCAAATTTTCTATAAATTTTGGTGTTTTTCACAAATAAATATTGAATTTATCGACCAAATTTTTTCACAGACGTAAAGTACAATATGTCACGAGAAAACAGTCTCAGAATCGCTTGGATAGGTAAAAGCATTCCGGAGTCCACAAGGCCAAAACAGGCTGTGTCCTGAAGGGGTTAAGGTCTATTTTGGTATTTTAACAGCATTGGCCCACAATTGCAGGGCTCTGAAGCAAATAGTAAAACAAACCCCCAAGTAGTGACCCGTATCTTGGAAACTACACCCCGTAGGGCATAATGAGGGGTGTAGTGAGCATTTTGGCCCCACGTGTTTTTTCATTAGAAGGCACGCTTTTGGAACACACTGCACATTTTGCGTCAACATATTCTTTATTTTTTCCCCACCAGAGCCGTGTGAGGGCTTATTTGTTGTGGGACAATCTGTAGTTTTCAATGGTACCATTTTGGGGTACATGCAATTTTTTGATCACTTTTTTTTCCATTTTATGGCAAGCAAGGTGACAAAAAACAAGCAATTCTGATGTTCTTTATTGTTTTTTTTTTTTTACAGTGTTCACCGTGGGCTATAAATGACATTTTACTTTATTCTGCGGGTCAATACGATTACGGTGATACGATATGTATATAGTTTTTTTTGTGTTTTGCAGTGTTTGCACAATAAAAATCACTTTTTTTATAAAAAATATTTTCTTTTTTGTGTCACGATATTATGAGTGACAACTTTTTTATTTTTCATCAAAAAAGCTGTGTAAGGGCTTGTTAATTGCAGGACGGGTTGTTGTTTTTATTGGTACAATTTTGGGGTACATTTTGGGGGACTTTTTTATCACATATTATTCTATGTCTTGTTAGCGGTGGTGACCAAAAAATAGCGATTCTGTCATCGTTTTTTATTTATTTATTTTTTGCGGTGTTCACCGTGCGGAAAAAATAAAATTGTAGCTTTAGTTTAGTTCGTTACGGACGCGGTGATACCAAATATGTTTACTTTTTTTTTAACGTTTTCATTTTTTCCTATAATAAAAAGCTTATAGGAAAAAAGGCAGTGTTTGTTTGTTTTCTAACTTGAAACTTTTATTTTTACACTTTTACTCAAATTTTTATTACCTTTTTGTTTTGTCCCACTAGGGGACTTGAAGGCCTGCACCTCTGATCTTTACTCTAATACATTGCACCACCCACAATGTATTGGAGCTGTCATATTGACTGACAGCAAGACTATTAGGCCCAGCCTCCGGGCGGGGCCTAATGGGCTTCCATATGTGGCAGACCAGGAGGCCACTGTTAGGCCTCCGGTTACCATAGCAACGATCGGCAACCCAGCGTCACATCGCAGCGATGACGATCGGCTTCAAACCATTAAGATGCCGCAATCACTTTTGATCGCACCATCTGAGGGGTTAATGGCAGGGATTGGAGCCAGCTCCGTTCCCTGGCGTTACAGCACGGTGTCAGCTGTAACATACAGCTGACACCCGCGGGTGATGTCGCAGGCTCAGCTTCCTGTAATGTCTGCAGAAGGTATGATAGCTTGACCACGTGGCTGCTCTGCAGATCTGATGCATAGCTTCTCTTCTTTTCACCTAAGATGAAGAGACTTCTCCTGTTGAGTGAGCCGTAGGCATCCTATAAATTATACCCATCTTGCTAAAGAGCTCTTTAAAACTTTCCTCCCCTTGTTCTTTCCCCCTGTTCAGCTTGTATGAACCTGTTCATACAAGATAAACAGGTTCTGATCTTCTCTCCAAGGGGATGCTTTTTTTCCAGAAAATAAAAGCACTGCACGCCTAACATCCAAGGTGTGGAATTTTTCTTCCAGTTAAAGGAAGAATTATTTCTTGGCTTCTGTGAGAGGCTGTAGCCATTTTAGGAATGATAGAAAAGTTTGTCTTCTAGGATCTTAAGGTAACTGTAAAGGATCTGCCAGGCACAGCTTCGGGGTTAACTTCCATAGGTAATCAGTCTTCACCTGAGTCTATCTCTCTGAGACTGACTCCAGCTTCCACCACTCAGGCTGGCAGGCTTAGGAGTGGGAGAGCCTATCGCAGCCTGGCCAGTCTCAGCTAGCTCCCGCCCTCTGTCTATTTATACCTGCCTTTCCTGTTCCTCCTTGCTTGTGATTCTTTCCGTGTGGTTTCCTGGCCCAGCTACAGCTCCTAACAATTTGATCCTGCTCCATTCTGACCCTGGCTTTCTGACTACTCTTCTGCTCTGCGTTTGGTACCTCGTGCTCTCCTGGTTTGACTTGGCTCGTTCACCACTCTGTTGCTCACGGTGTTGCCGTGGGCAACTGCCCCTTTCCCTTTGCTTTATATTCCCTTGTATGTTTGTCTCGTGCACTTACTGAGCGTAGGGACCGCCGCCCAGTTGTACCCCGTCGCCTAGGGCGGGTCGTTGCAAGTAGGCAGGGACAGAGTGGCGGGTAGATTAGGGCTCACTTGTCCGTTTCCCTACTCCTATCATTACATAATCACAAGCCAATATACCTAGTCTACCCTGGTCCCTGACACTACTATGGACCCCCTTGAGACCCTGGCTCAGCAAATGCAGGGTCTCTCCCTACAGGTCCAGGCCCTGGCTCAGGTCAACCAGCCTGATGCTACCTTGGTAGTGCCCCTCACCTCAACTCCTGAACCCCACCTCAAGTTGCCTGACCGGTTCTCAGGGGACCGGAGGGCTTTTCTCTCCTTTCGGGAGAGTTGCAGGCTTTACTTTCGCTTAAAGCCCCACTCCTCAGGTTCTGAGAGCCAGCGAGTGGGTATAATTATGTCCCGGCTCCAGGACGGGCCCCAAGAATGGGCCTTCTCCTTGGCTCCTGACGCCCCTGAACTTTCCTCCGTTGATCTTTTCTTTTCTGCTCTCGGACTCATTTATGACGAGACTGACAAGACTTCCTTTGCCGAGAGTCAGCTGGTGACCTTACGTCAGGGTAAGAGACCTGTTGAGGAGTATTGTTCTGACTTTAGGAAGTGGTGCGTAGCTTCTCGGTGGAATGACCCTGCCTTAAGGTGCCAGTTTAGGTTGGGTCTGTCGAATGCCCTGAAAGACCTGCTAGTTAGCTATCCATCTTCTGACTCCCTAGACCAGGTTATGGCTTTAGCGGTACGACTTGACCAACGTCTCAGGGAACGACAACGCAAACGTTTATGTGTTTTCTCCTCCGACTCCCCCATGACGCCTCCCGAGGTTCCGTTGCTTCGTTCTTCCCCGGAAGACTCAGAGGTACCTATGCAACTCGGGGCCTTCGTGTCCCCCCAACAACGTAGAGTTTTCCGCAGGAAGAATGGTCTCTGCTTCTACTGTGGGGATGACAAGCATCAAGTGAACAACTGTCCTAAGCGTAAGAATGCAGCCGGAGAACTTCCGCGCCTAAGTGATCATCGGGGAGGTCACTTGGGCGCACAGGTATTTCCCGTAAATATGAAACGTAATAAGATCTTGCTTCCCTTTCAGGTCTCTTTTGGTGGTAGGTCTGCTACCGGCAGCGTCTTCGTGGATTCAGGGTCCTCTGCTAATGTCATGTCTGTGGAATTTGCTATGTCTCTTGCTATGCCTTTGATTGATTTGCCTAAACCTGTCCCGGTAGTGGGTATCAACTCCACTCCTCTTGCTAATGGTTATTTTACACAGCATACCCCTGTTTTTGAACTCCTTGTTGGCTCCATGCATTTGGAGCAGTGCTCTGTACTGTTGATGCAGGGATTATCGTCCGATTTGGTTTTAGGCCTTCCCTGGTTGCAGTTGCATAATCCCACGTTTGACTGGAATACTGGGGAGCTTACCAAATGGGGTAATGAATGTTTGACGTCATGTTTTTCTGTTAATTCTATTTCTCCCCCTGAGGAGGTGAACACGCTACCTGAGTTTGTTCGGGACTTCGCTGATGTTTTCTCTAAGGAGGCCTCCGAAGTGTTACCTCCTCATAGAGAATACGATTGCGCTATCGAATTGGTACCAGGAGCTAAGCTTCCTAAGGGTAGGATATTTAATCTTTCTTGTCCCGAACGTGAAGCCATGAGAGAGTATATCCAGGAATGCCTGGCCAAGGGTTACATTCGCCCCTCTACTTCTCCGGTAGGTGCTGGCTTCTTCTTCGTAGGGAAGAAGGATGGTGGTCTTAGGCCATGCATTGACTACCGTAACCTGAATAAGGTCACTGTAAGGAACCAGTATCCCCTTCCTTTGATTCCTGATCTCTTTAATCAGGTTCAGGGGGCCCAATGGTTCTCTAAGTTTGATCTACGGGGGCGTATAACCTTATCCGCATAAAAGAGGGGGATGAGTGGAAGACTGCGTTTAACACGCCCGAAGGTCATTTCGAATACCTCGTCATGCCCTTTGGGTTGTGTAATGCGCCGGCGGTCTTCCAGAATTTCATAAATGAGATTTTGAGAGATAACCTGGGGATATTTCTTGTAGTGTACCTTGATGACATACTGGTGTTTTCCAAGGACTGGCCCTCCCACATTGAGCATGTCAGGAAGGTGCTCCAGGTCCTTCGGGAAAACAAACTGTTTACAAAAACCGAAAAATGTGTGTTTGGGGTACAGGAGATACCATTTTTGGGTCAAATCCTCACTCCTCATGAATTCCGCATGGACCCCGCCAAGGTTCAGGCTGTGGCGGAATGGGTCCAACCTGCCTCCCTGAAGGCGTTACAGTGCTTTTTGGGGTTCGCTAATTATTACAGGAGATTCATAGCTAACTTCTCGGTCATCGCTAAGCCTCTTACGGACCTCACTCGCAAAGGTGCTGATCTCCTCCACTGGTCTCCAGAGGCTGTCCAGGCTTTCGAGGTCCTTAAGAAGTGCTTTATCTCGGCCCCGGTGCTGGTTCAGCCCAACCAAATGGAGCCATTTATCGTGGAAGTTGACGCATCCGAGGTGGGAGTGGGGGCTGTCTTGTCCCAGGTCCCTCACCCATCTCCGCCCCTGTGCCTACTTCTCCAGGAAGTTTTCGCCCACTGAGAGTAACTATGATATTGGCAACCGCGAACTCTTAGCCATTAAATGGGCATTTGAAGAGTGCGCCACTTCCTGGAGGGGGCTAGGCACCAGGTAACGGTCCTTACCGACCACAAGAATCTGGTTTTCCTAGAATCTGCCCGGAGGCTAAACCCGAGACAAGCTCGATGGGCGCTATTTTTTACCAGATTCAACTTTTTGGTTACCTATAGGGCTGGGTCTAAAAATATTAAGGCCGATGCACTGTCGCGTAGCTTCATGGCCAGCCCTCCTTCGGAGGAAGATCCTGCTTGTATTTTGCCTCCCGGTATAATCATTTCTTCTATTGATTCTGATTTAGTCTCTGAAATTGCAGCTGATCAAGGTTCAGCTCCCGGGAACCTTCCTGAGAACAAGCTGTTTGTTCCCCTGCAATACCGGCTAAGGGTACTTAGGGAAAATCATGACTCCGCACTATCTGGTCATCCAGGCATCCTGGGTACCAAACACCTCATTGCCAGAAACTATTGGTGGCCTGGGTTGCCTAAAGACGTTAAGGCCTACGTCGCCGCTTGTGAGGTTTGTGCTAGGTCCAAGACTCCCAGGTCCCTACCAGCGGGCTTACTACGTTCGTTGCCCATTCCCAAGAGACCTTGGACACATATCTCCATGGATTTTATCACCGATTTGCCTCCATCCCAAGGCAAGTCGGTGGTGTGGGTGGTAGTAGACCGCTTCAGTAAGATGTGCCACTTTGTGCCCCTCAAGAAACTACCCAACGGCAAGACGTTAGCTACCTTGTTTGTCAAACACATCCTGCGTCTCCATGGGGTCCCTGTCAATATTGTTTCGGACAGAGGGGTACAATTTGTTTCTTTGTTTTGGAGAGCCTTCTGTAAGAAGTTGGAGATTGATCTGTCCTTCTCCTCTGCTTTCCATCCTGAAACCAATGGCCAAACTGAGAGGACTAATCAATCTCTAGAACAATATTTAAGGTGTTTTATCTCTGACTGTCAATATGATTGGGTCTCATTCATTCCCCTCGCTGAATTTTCCCTCAATAACCGGGTCAGTAACTCGTCAGGGGTCTCCCCCTTTTTCTGTAATTTTGGGTTTAATCCACGGTTCTCCTCCGTTTCACCTAGCAGTTCCAACAATCCCGAGGTAGAGGTCGTTCATCGGGAACTGTGCACAGTCTGGGCCCAGGTTCAGAAGAACCTGGGCCCAGTACAAAAAACTCAGGCTGATAGAAAACGTTCTGCTAACCCCTTGTTTATGGTCGGGGATCTGGTGTGGTTATCGTCTAGGAACTTGCGTCTTAAGGTCCCGTCCAAGAAGTTTGCTCCCCGGTTTATTGGGCCGTATAAGGTCATTGAAGTCCTCAATCCTGTCTCCTTCCGGCTGGAGTTACCCCCATCTTTTCGAATACACAACGTGTTTCATGCCTCCCTCCTTAAACGCTGCTCCCCGTCCTTGGCTCCCTCGAGGAAACCTCCTGTTCCCGTTCTCACCCCTGAGGGGGTCGAATTCGAGGTGGCCAAGATTGTGGACAGCAAGATGGTCCAAGGCTCCCTCCAGTACCTGTTCCATTGGAGAGGATACGGGCCTGAGGAGAGGACTTGGGTACCCGCCCGGGATGTTCACGCTGGGGTATTGGTCAGGAAGTTCCACCTTCGTTTCCCCAGTAAACCAGGTCCACTTAGAAAGGGTCCGGTGGCCCCTCATAAAAGGGTGGGTACTGTAAAGGATCTGCCAGGCACAGCTTCGGGGTTAACTTCCATAGGTAATCAGTCTTCACCTGAGTCTATCTCTCTGAGACTGACTCCAGCTTCCACCACTCAGGCTGGCAGGCTTAGGAGTGGGAGAGCCTATCGCAGCCTGGCCAGTCTCAGCTAGCTCCCGCCCTCTGTCTATTTATACCTGCCTTTCCTGTTCCTCCTTGCTTGTGATTCTTTCCGTGTGGTTTCCTGGCCCAGCTACAGCTCCTAACAATTTGATCCTGCTCCATTCTGACCCTGGCTTTCTGACTACTCTTCTGCTCTGCGTTTGGTACCTCGTGCTCTCCTGGTTTGACTTGGCTCGTTCACCACTCTGTTGCTCACAGTGTTGCCGTGGGCAACTGCCTCTTTCCCTTTGCTTTATATTCCCTTGTATGTTTGTCTCGTGCACTTACTGAGCGTAGGGACCGCCGCCCAGTTGTACCCCGTCGCCTAGGGCGGGTCGTTGCAAGTAGGCAGGGACAGTGTGGCGGGTAGATTAGGGCTCACTTGTCCGTTTCCCTACCCCTATCATTACAGTAAGGTTCTATGATCAAGGGGGATTGAATCTCTCAAATCCTTCTTACTGATTTTATGGCTACTAAAAATGCAGTCTCAATAGAAGTAATGGGTCCAAATAAGGATTCAAAGGAGCCATGAGCACTATATTTAAATCTCAGGGAGATTGATTTTTTAAGAGATGACTAGAGTGAATATCTTGACCCACCCATGTTCAGCTAAGAAAGTGCTCAAGAAATTACTTAAAGAGGCCCTGTCACCGCATTATAAGTGCCCTTTCTCCTACATAAGGAGATTGGCGCTGTAATGTAGGTGACAGTAGTGCTTTTTATTTAGAAAAACAATCTATTTTTACAACGTTATTAGCGATTTTAGCTTTATGCTAATTACTTTCTTAATGCCCAACTGGACGTGTTTTCACTTTAGACCAAGTGGGCGTTGTACAGAGGAGTGTATGACGCTGACCAATCAGCGTCATACACTTCTCCCAATTCATTTACTCCGCGCATAGTGACACTGCATTGTTCACTGTGTGCTGTCTTATACTGACACATTAACGTTATTGAAGTGTCTTGACAGTGAATAGACATTCCTTGCAGCCAGGAGGGGGTGTCTATTCACAATCCCGACACTTCGCTAACGTTTGTGTGGGACTTACAGCAGAGCAAAGCATAATCTCGTTGTAACCTGTCATTTACAGCGTGATCTCGCGAGATTACGCTTGCTCTGCTGTAAATACCAAAGAAACATTACCGAAGTGTCGGGATTGTGAATAGACATCCCGTCCTGGCTGGAAGGAATGTCTATTCACTGTCAAAACACTTCAGTAACATTAATGTGTCAGTATAAGACAGCACATACTGATCTAGCAGGATCCCTATGCGCTGAGTAAATGAATGCAGAGAAGTCCATGACGCTGATTGGTCAGCGTCATACACTCCTCTGTACAACGCCCACTTGGTCTAAAGTAAAAACACGCCCAGTTTGACATTAAGAAAGTAATTAGCATAAAGCTAAAATCGCTAATAACGTTTTAAAAATAGATCGTTTTTCTAAATAAAAAGCACTGCTATGTAGGAGATAGGGCACTTATAATGTGGTGACAGAGTCTCTTTAAAGAGGCTCTGTCACCAGATTTTGCAACCCCTATCTGCTATTGCAGCAGATAGGCGCTGCAATGTAGATTACAGTAACGTTTTTATTTAAAAAAAACGAGCATTTTTGGCCAAGTTATGACCATTTTTGTATTTATGCAAATGAGGCTTGCAAAAGTACAACTGGGCGTGTTGAAAAGTAAAAGTACAACTGGGCGTGTATTATGTGCGTACATTGGGGCGTTTTTACTTCTTTTACTAGCTGGGCGTTCTGACGAGAAGTATCATCCACTTCTCTTCAGAACGCCTAGCTTCTGGCAGATCACGCTGTGACGTCACTTCCCCAGGTCCTGCATCGTGTCAGACGAGCGAGGACACATCGGCACCAGAGGCTACAGTTGATTCTGCAGCAGCATCAGCGTTTGCAGGTAAGTAGCTACATCGACTTACCTGCAAACGCCGATGCTGCTGCAGAATCATCTGTAGCCTCTGGTGCCGATGTGTCCTCGCTCGTCCGACACGATGCAGGACCTGTGAGTGACGTCACAGCGTGATCTCTCGAGAACACGCTGTCTGCACTGCCAGAAGCTGGGCGTTGTGAAGAGAAGTGGATGATACTTCTCGTCAGAACGCCCAGCTAGTAAAAGAAGTAAAAACGCCCCGATGTACGCACATAATACACGCCCAGTTGTACTTTTACTTTTCAACACGCCCAGTTGTACTTTTGCAAGCCTCATTTGCATAAATACAAAAATGGTCATAACTTGGCCAAAAATGCTCGTTTTTTAAAAATAAAAACGTTACTGTAATCTACATTGCAGCGACGATCTGCTGCAATAGCAGATAGGGGTTGCAAAATCCGGGTTACAGAGCCTCTTTAATGCTGAAATTTGAACCTTTAGAGAACTAGGACAAAGTCCTTTGTTGAATCCTGCCTGAAAGAAATCAAGGATCTTTGCAATATTTGGGGAGAGACGGTCTGGTCCAGACTCTTCATACAGGGAGCAGAATTTCTCTCAGATCTTCCAATAAAGTTTTGAGGTAACCTATTTGTGGCTCTTCAAAATATTGGAAATTACCTCCTCTGAAAGACCATAGCTTTTAAGGATCTACCTTTCAGAATCCAAGCTGATAGATTCAAGGTCACCAAGTCTTGACGGTATAAGGGACCCTGGGAAAGAAGATCCTTCTTTACTGGAAGTAAGATATGGTCTTCCAACGCCAAATGTTTCTGGACCGGAAACCAACTTCTTTTTGGCCAATAGGGTAGGATTGTAATTACTTTAGTTTGTTTTTCTTGAACATTCCTGAGCACTGCAGAAATTAGTGCAAATGGAGGGAACGCATATGCCAGATCCATGTTCCAATGTTGTAACAACGTATCTACTCCCACTGGGTTGTACCTGTAATTTAGAAAAAGAATATGTCCACCTGGGTATTCTGTTTTGTGGCAAATAGCTCTAATTGTGGTTGACCTAGTCTCTCTGATAGGGACTGAAAGAACTCTTTTTTTAGAGTCCATTCCCCGGGATCTATTTTTCTTCGACTCAGAAAGTTTCTTCGACTGACAGATTTTATGTTCCTCTTAAGTGGACTGCTGATGGGGAGAGAATATTTTCTTCTGCCCAACCAAAAATCTGAGTGGAAAGGAACTGAAGATGGTAATGTTTTGTTCAGCCCTGATGGCGGAGAAACGACACTGCCATGGTGTTGTCTGATAGAATCCTCAGATGCGCCCCTTTTAGAATGGAAAGGGATTTTCTGAAAGTTTCCCATATAGCTCTCAGTTGTCTCTAATTTAAGAACATTTCCTTCACAAGGGCAGACCAGGAAGTGCCTGCCCTGAACTAGAGACCCCCAACCCTGTTTGCTTGCATCTGTAGTAATCACCAAGTATGGGGATGGTTCCCACAGGACTCCCTTGTTTAAGTTGTTCGGGGATAGCCACCAGAGATAGGATTTTACGGATTCTGTGAATTTGTGCATTTAAAGAATCTTGCCTGCGATCCTATAGTGATAGTATTAGATTCTGCAAAGGACTAGAGTGAAATTGATGCGGATTGGACTGAATGCAGGATGTCATTAATCCTAGGATATTCTCTCAAGGAGCAACTTCTTTTTTCTCAATATTTCCTCACCTCCATTTGAATGAGTAGTAGTAGGGAGTGTCGTTTTTCTGTCAGCAGGAAGGCATTAACCCCTTCCCGCCGCATCCCTTTTTCCTCCCCACCTTCCAAAAGCCATAACTTCTTTATTTTTCCGTCTATATAGTCCTATGGGGGTTTGATTATTGCGGGACGAGTTTTTCGTAGCACCATTTATAGTGCCATATAATGTACTAGGAAACGGGGAAAAAATTATTTGTGGGGTAGAAAATGAAAAAAAAAACAGGTGATTCCCCCATGGTTTTTTGCGCGTTGTTTTTACGGATTTCACTGTACAATTAAAACAACATGTTAACTTTATTCTGTGGGTCAATACGATTACCAAATATATATAGTTTTTTCTATATTTTACTACTTTTACAAGTAAAAACCTAAGTGTAAAAAAGAAAATTTATTTTGTGTCGCCAAATTCCGAGAGCCATAACTTTTTATTTTTCAGTCGATTAAGTGGTATGAGGGCTTATTTTTTGTGGGATAAGCTGTAGTTTTTAATAATATGCAGTATATCGTGATTCTGACAGGTATCTATTAAGCCCTGCCGGAGGTAGGGCTTAATAGGTGCACAAAGATCGCGGATCTGGGGGCCTTCATTAGGCCCCCAGGCAGCCATAGCAACCATCGCACCCCCCCCGCGATTGTATTGTGGGGGGCGCGATGAGTTGTTAGAGGGGGTCACCCCCCTCTTTCTAACGATTTAAATGCTGCAGTCTCTATTGACCGTGGCATTTAACGAGTTAAACTAGCGGGATGACGCTCGAGCGCGATGCCGCTCGTTACGCTGAAGTGTTGGCTGTAACAAACAGCCAACACCGGCATCATATGGAGCGGGTTGACTCTGTGACCCCATTCCATACTTCCCCTACCCGACTTTGGCGTATGGATACGTCAAATGTCGGGAAGGGGTTAAAGGGAGGAATCTAGCACTACTCCCAGGAAGATTTTCTGAGTCTGTGGAGAGATATTTGATTTCTCGAAATTTACTATCCATCCTACATCCTGTAGCAGAGTAAGGACTTGGAATTGATTTTTCTCCAGGATGGATGGGGTATCTGCCACTGGAAGGAAGTCGTCCAGATATGGAATGATGACTATATCCTGTTCTCTTAGGAATGACATTATTTCTGCCACTGTTTTTGTAAAGATCCTCGGGGCCGAGGGAATGCCGAAGGGGAGGCAAACTAAGTAAAGGATAGAGAGACCGTCCTGAACCACGAATCTTATATATGTTTGATATTTTGAGTGAATTGGGACATGATAGTTGTCACTATCTGTGGGTATGTGGACCCTCTAGGCCACACCCCTGTAGCGGGGTCGGAGCTGGCCAAGCAACAGTGTACCAAGTCTATACAAAGTCCAAGCACAAGGGTACCCGTAATAGTCCAGACAGTAGCAGCGGCTTGGGCACAGATGGTACTTTGACGGCAGGTGATTCTGAACGTGGCATGAGGTAACAGGCGTGGCAGATGACACCAGATGTGGTGTAAGACAGCAGGCGTAGCCGATGGCACAACACCAACACTAGAGAGGGCACAGGAATAAATACAGCACGGGATACAGGTAGCAGGGCACGGAAACAGGATATGACTAAGGAAGCATTTACAAGACTAACAGAAGAATACAAACAATGCTCAGGCAAGGAGTGAAGGGGCAGGGCCCTTTTTATAGTCCAGGGTGATCTGGGAGTAATTAGGTAATTCTTAACATGTGTGCGCGCTGGCCCTTTAAGGCCAGGTATGAGCTCGTGCGCACACCCTAGTGGTCACTGCAGGAACGGACGGCCGCATGTTCTGGCATCTCCAGAGAGGGAGACGTCGGTAAGATGAAAGGGGTCTGCGACCGCTACAATAGCACACGTCTTAAGTAGATCGTACACATTGCCGCCCCCTGGTTTATTAACGAAGTAGTGGTACGGATTAACTCCATCTTGAATTTCCGATATTTCATGCACTTGTTCAAGAACTTCAGATTGATGATTTTTCTGTAACTCCCGTTTGGTTTTCTGATAAGAAATAGTTTGAAATAGTGCCCCTTGTAGGTATCTTTGTGAAAAACAGGAGAGATGGCCTTCAGTAGTAACAACTTTCTAATGTTTAGAAATAGAGTCTGTTGGAGATGCATACGCCCATTAAGCCACGCCCAATATCCCGCATAAACACATCAAATCACGGCCAGATCCTTCTGCAAATAACAAGCGCACATTGTCACTGCGGATCTCTGCACTGTTTGGATATCACAGATATTATATTTCAGGTTATATCGTCTTTATGTTACTTTTCCTAACTTGGGTATAACATTTGCTCATCACGGCGGCAGCAGCTGCAGGACAAACCAAAAGGCTGAGAACAATGAAAGTCAAGAGGGAGACCCTGTGGTGGATGACTTTTCAATTGACAGGTAGCAGAGTTACATGATGGGGATTTTTTTTTTCCAGTTGTGTAACTCTGCTACCGGTCAATGGAAAAATAATCCACATAAGCCCCCTTGTAGATAGCCCCACACACAGCCCCCCTGTACATAGCGCCACACACAGCCCCCACTGTAGATAGCGCCACACATAGCCCCCCTGTAGATTGCTCCACACACAGCCCCCCTGTACATAGCACCACACACAGCCCCCCTGTAGATAGTTCCACAGACAGCCCCCTGTAGATAGCTCCACACACAGACCCCTGTACATAGCGCCACACACAGCCCCCCTGTAGATAGCGCCACACATAGCCCCCTGTAGATTGCTCCACACACAGCCCCCCTGTACATAGCGCCACACACAGCCCCCCTGTAGATAGCTCCACACACAGCCCCCTGTAGATAAAACACACAGCCCCCTGTACATAGCACCGCACACAGCTCCCCTGTAGATAGCGCCACACATAGTCCGCTGTAGACTGCTCCACACACAGCCCCCTTGTACATAGCGCCACACACAGCCCCCCTGTAGATAGCTCCACACACAGTCCCCCCTGTAGATAGATCCACACACAGCCCCCCTGTACATAGCGCCAGACACAGCCCCCTGTACATAGCGCCAGACACAGCCCCCCTGTAGTTAGCTCCACACACAGCCCACCTGTAGATAGCTCCACACACAGCCCCCTGTAGATAGCTTCACACACAGCCCCCCTGTAGATAGCTACACACACAGCCCCCTTGTAGATAGCTCCACACACAGCCCCCTGTGGATAGCTCCACACACAGCCCCCTGTAGATAGCTCCACACACAGCCCCCCAGTAGATAGCTCCACACACCGTCCCCCCTGTAGATAGCTACACACAGCCCCCCTGTACATAGCGCCACACACAGCCCCCTGTAGATAGCTCCACACACAGCCCCCCTGTAGATAGCTCCACCGACAGCCCCCCTGTAGATAGCTCCACCGACAGCCCCCTGTAGATAGCTCCACACACAGCCCCCCTGTAGATAGCTCCACACACAGCCCCCCCTGTACATAGTGCCACACACAGGCCCCCTGTACATAGCTCCACACACAGCCCCCCCTGTAGATAGCACCACACACAGCCCCCTTTTGTACATAGCGCCACACAACCGCCTCCCCCTTGTACATAGTGCCACACAACCCCCCTCCCCCTTGTACATAGTGCCACACAACCCCCCTCCCCCTTGTACATAGTGCCACACAACCCCCCTCCCCCCTTGTACATAGTGCCACACAACCCCCCTCCCCCCTTGTACATAGTGCCACACAACCCCCTCCCCCTTATACATAGTGCCACACAACCCCCTTATACTTTGTGCCAGAATGCCGCCAGAGCGGAGAGCGGTAGAGGTAGCCTACTGCTGCCACTCTCCACTCTGATGTCACTCACCGTCAGAAGAAGGCAGGAGTCTTGCAGCGGCGTTCTCACTGGTGTCGATGCCAGTCCGGGAGTGGACCAGTCCAGTCACCTGACCTGTCATCTGACCGGTGAGGTCAGGTGACTGGACTGGTCCACTCCCGCATCGATCCCAGTCAGAACACCGCCGCAAGACTCCTGTCTACTTCGGACCGCTGCTTCAGACGTCTGGCAAGCAGGTCGCCTGTCAGCAGCGATCAGCTGTTTTGATACAGCTACGGCGCACAGCGGGACATTTTGCAGACCGCCCGGGACAGCAGTGAGAAACCGGGACTGTCCTGCCGGATCCGGGACGGTTGGGAGGTATGGAGATGTTTTGAGTGGAAAGAGGTAATCTGAAACCTTTCTGGATGTAGAGAAGAGAATTCTATTTTGTATTCTTCCCTGATAATCTTAAGAACCCAAGGGATCTGAGTTAATTTGGTCCAGTTGGTATGGAAATTTAGAAGTCTCCCCCACTACTGCCTTCATTCTTTACTGGAAGAGAAGGAGTTGTTGGGGTTAAGAAGAAACCCCCGGCCTCTCCCTGCTTTGGGATAACTTCAGCGACCCGGCTTTCCTTTTTCTCTGTAGCTCGGTTTCTGATGGTATTTCCAAACGGGGTGCTAATTTTTCTGGGTTTTTTTCATCTGGAAATCCTTTTTTTCTAATCAGTTGTGTTCTCTAGCATGTTGCCTAGAAGAGGTCCAAACACCAGGTACCCAGAAAAAGGAATATAGCAAAACTTATTTTTAGCCTCAATGCTCTCCTAGAGGCGGATGACAGGGCCCAATTCCTGGCAGCAAATCTTCATTCTTTTTTTTTATGTGTATCCTGCAGCTTTTTCCCATAGGTAGCATATTTTCTAACCTTCTTTTTGAGGTTTAATTGTTTGTGGGAAAGTTATTTCTCCTAGAAAAAAAATAGATAAAATATACTTTTAAATGTGGTCCACAGTGTTTTGGTATGTGGCGTTTTCGTAAAGTTTATAAGATCAGTGGAATTTTTCCCATAGGCTTCTCTGTAGGACTTCAAAAATGGCAGGAAAAACAATTGTTAAAAATTACACTAATAAAAAATGTCACCAAAAACATGTTACTTTTAAAAACGCTCTGACACGCATGATCCAACTGTAAACTATCACATCTAAGTTCATAACTTATATGTGATAGTTTACAGGTGGATCCTGGGTGTCAGAGACATGCAGGACCCACTGTCACTGAACCCGTCAGATCCACGGGACTGACGGATTCAGTGAATAACGCTAGATACAGCTGCTCTGTATTGAGAATACAGAGCAGCTGTATCTAAAAAAGTAGAACTAATTTTTAATAAAAAGTATCTGTAAAGTTGCACAAAACACACTGATACACCTTTTTATTTTAAAAAGGAAAAATCCATAGCCTTTAACCCTTTCCCACCGCAGCCATTTTTCAGATTTTCACTTTTGTTTTTTCCTCCCCACCTTCCGAAAGCCCTAACTTTTTTATTTTTCCATCAATTTTGCCGTATGAGGGCTTGTTTTTTGCGGGACGAGTTGTAGATTTTCAGGACTCCATTTATTGTACCATATTATAATATAGTGGAAACTGAAAAAAAAAATATTTGTGGAGTGGAATAGGAAGAAAACAGCGATTCTTCAATCTTTTGGTGGGTTTTGTTTTTACGGCGTTCACAGTGGGGTAAAAACAACATATTAACTTTATTCTGTGGGTCAATACATTTATGGTGATACCAAATTGATATAGTCTTTTCTGTTTCACTACTTTTGCAAGTAAAAATCTGATTCTTAAAAATAAAATTTGAGTTTTGTCGGCATATTCTGAGAGCCATAACCTTTTTATGTTTCAGTCACGTGAGCAGTATGAAGGCTTATTTTTTGCAGGGTGAGCTGTTGTTTCTTTTTGCACAAACTTGGGGTACATGAGACTTTTTGATCACTTTTTATTCCATTTTTTGTGGGAGATGAAGTGACCAAAAAACAGCGATTCTGGTGTTTATAAACTTTTATTTTTTATGGCTTTCACCGTGTGGACTAAATAGTGATCTATTGTAATAGTTCAGACTTTTATGGACACATCGATACCAGTTATGTTAATTTTTAAATGATTTATTTTTTATTTATTTATTAAAAAAAACTTTTTATTTTACAGTTTTTTACTTGTCCCTCTAGGGGACTTGAACCAGCGATCGTTTGCATGACATACTGCAATACTAATATATAGCAGTATATTGTGATACTGACACTCTGCTTCATAGAAGTATAAAGATGGCAGACCTGGGGGTGTTCATCAGGCCCCCAGGCTGCCATGCCAACCGACGGCACCCCGCGATCACGTCGCTGTGGGGGCGTTGCAGCGTTACAGGGGACTGGCCCTTCGTTTCTAGTCATTTAAATGCTGCGGTTGCTATTGACCACGGCATTTAACTGGTTAAATTAGCAGGATCGTGCTCAAGCTCTTTACCCTCAAGTGTCAGCTGTAACACACAGCCGATACGCTCAGTCTACGGAGCGTGCTCAGCCCGTGAGCCCGTTCCATACTCCCGCACCCGAAGTGCGCTGTATAAACTCAAACTCAAATACATTAGTATTGCAGTGTATTGAAGTATCTAGCGATCGCTGGTTCAAGTCCCCTAGAGGGACTAATGAAATGTGTAAAACAAAGTTTAATAAAGTATTTAGTAGTGAAAAAATTAAAATGAAAAGGTAAAAAAAAAAACCTTTTCCCATTTTTCCTCTAAAGTAATGTAAAAAATAAAAAACAAAAACAAAATTAGTATTGCTGTGTCCGTAAAAGTCGACAAACGCTGTAAAAAAAAAAATTAAGCGCAAAATCGCTGTTTTTTTGGTCACCTTAGCTCTCAAAATATTTTAATAAAAAGTAGTCAAAAAGTTGTATGTGCAAAAAAATGGTACCAATAAAAACTACATCTCGTCCTGCAAAAAATAAGCTCTCACACCGCTCAATTGACAAAAAAAAAAAAGTAAAAAAAGTTATGGCTCTCAGAATGTGGTGAAACTTTTTTTTAAACAAATAGCTTTTTTTTTGTAAAAGTAGTTACATAGTTACATAGTTAGTACGGCTGAAAAAAGACACATGTCCATCAAGTTCAACCAAGGGAAGGGAAAAGGGAAGGAAAAATTTCTACACATAGGAGCTAATATTTTTTTGTTCTAGGAAATTATCTAACCCTTTTTTAAAGCCATCTACTGTCCCTGCTGTGACCAGCTCCTGCGGTAGGCTATTCCATAAATTCACCGTTCTTACTGTAAAGAAGCCTTGTCGCCTCTGCAGCTTGAACCTTTTTTTCTCCAGACGGAGGGAGTGCCCCCTTGTTTTTTGAGGGGGTTTTTACAAGGAACAGGATTTCACCATATTTTTTGTATGTGCCATTAATATATTTATATAAGTTAATCATGTCCCCCCTTAGTCGTCTTTTTTCAAGGCTAAATAGGTTTAATTCTTTCAATCTTTCCTCATAACTTAAATTCTCCATGCCCCTTATTAGCTTCGTTGCTCTTCTTTGTATTTTTTCCAACTCCAGGGCATCCTTTCTATGAACTGGAGCCCAGAACTGGACTGCATATTCTAGATGAGGCCTCACTAATGCTTTGTAAAGTGGCATTATTACATCCCTGTCCCGTGAGTCCATGCCTCTTTTAATACACGACAATATCCTGCTGGCCTTTGAAGCAGCTGATTGACACTGCATGCTGTTATTGAGTTTATGATTTACAAGTACACCCAGATCCTTCTCAACAAGTGAATCCGCCAGTGTAGCGCCCCCTAGGACATATGATGCATGCAGGTTGTTGGTACCCAGATGCATAACTTTACATTTATCTACATTAAACTTCATCTGCCAAGTGGACGCCCAAACACTTAGTTTGTTTAAATCTGCCTGTAATTCATGAACATCTTCCATAGTCTGAACTATATTACATAGCTTGGTGTCATCTGCAAAAATAGAAATAGTGCTATTAATCCCTTCCTCTATATCATTAATAAATAAGTTGAATAATAGTGGTCCCAGCACTGAACCCTGGGGTACACCACTTATAACCGGGGACCATGCAGAGTAGGAATCATTGACCACAACTCTCTGGATACGGTCCTTGAGCCAATTCTCAATCCAATTACAAACTATATTTTCTAAACCTAGTCCTTAATTTACCCATTAGGCGTCTATGGGGGACAGTGTCAAATGCCTTTGCAAAGTCCAAAAACACTAAATCCACAGCGGCCCCTCTGTCTAGGCTTCTGCTCACCTCTTCATAAAAACAGATTAGGTTAGTTTGACAACTTCTGTCCTTAGTAAAACCGTGCTGGCTGTCACTTATAATACTATTTATTGTCACATAATCCTGTATATAGTCCCTCAATAGCCCCTCAAACATTTTCCCCACGATGGATGTTAAGCTTACTGGTCTATAATTACCCGGGGAAGACCTAGAGCCCTTTTTGAAAATAGGCACCACATTTGCCCTGCGCCAGTCCCTTGGCACTATACCAGTCACTAGAGATTCTCTGAATATTATGAAAAGGGGGACAGAAATAACTGAACTAAGCTCTTTAAGAATTCTAGGGTGTAACCCATCTGGTCCTGGGGCCTTGTGCACATTTATTTTATTTAATTTAGCTTGGACCATCTCTACATTCATCCAATTCAGTATATCAACTGATATATTAACAGCACTGGCACCGGCTACATCCGCTGCTCTTTCTTCTGTTGTATATACAGAGCTAAAGAACCCATTTAGTAACTCTGCCTTCTCTTGATCCCCTGTGATCAACTCCCCATTACCATTATCTAGGGGTCCTACATGTTCAGACCTTGGCTTTTTTGCATTTATATGCTTGAAGAATTTTTTGGGGATTTGTTTTACTATCTTGGCCACCTGCCTTTCATTTTGTATTTTTGCTAATTTTATTACATTTTTACAGATTTTATTAAGCTCTTTATATTTTACAAAGGCTACAGCTGTACCCTCAGATTTGTATTTTTTAAATGCCCTTTTTTTTGTCATGTATTGCCCCTTTCACAGAAGGTGTAAGCCATGTGGGGTTTAATTTGAGTCGTTTATACTTATTACCTGTAGGAATAAATTTTGCACTATAATAACTCAAAGTAGATTTGAAAATCTCCCATTTATCATTTGTTCCATTATTTGACATTAGTTCTTCCCAGTCTATATCCTGAATTGCAGCCCTCATCCTGGGGAAATTGGCTTTCTTAAAATTAAATGTTTTTGCCCTCCCAGCCTGCGTTTGTTTTTTACAGTATATGTAAAATGTAACTATATTGTGATCACTGTTACCGAGGTTTTCACGAACATTGACATTCCCAACAAGATCTGCATTATTAGAAATGACCAGATCCAACAGAGCTTCACCTCTAGTCGGGTCTTCCACAAACTGGCCCATAAAATTTTCCTGCAACAGGTTGAGGAAATGTCTCCCCTTTGCAGTTGAAGCCGAACCATGACACCAATTAATATCCCGGAAATTAAAATATCCCATTATCACTACAGTACCCGCCTGTGCAGCCCGCTCCATCTGTTTATATAGCTGAACTTCCATCTCCACAGTTATATTGGGGGGTCTATAGATTACACCAAAAGTAATTTTTTCAGTGTTTACCTCCCTTTCTAGTTCCACCTACAAGGTTTCAACCTCCTCACAGTCATCACCCACTATTGTCTCTTTCACACTCGCCTTCATATCACTTCTCACATACAGACATACACCACCACCTTTCCTATTTGTCCTGTCTTTCCGAAAAAGTATAAAACCCTGTCGATTTACAGCCCAGTCATGTGAAGAGTCCAGCCATGTTTCAGCAACACCAACTATATCTATATTTTCTTCCAGTATCAAGGCCTCCAGCTCCCCCATTTTGCTTGCTAGACTTCTGGCATTTGTGAACATACACTTTAACTTGCCTGTCAGTTTTTCACTTTTATTATCAGAAATGTGATTTGACATTAATCGGTCCTTTTTATTTACACTGATGTTTTGTAACGAAAGGATCTCCTTATCTTGTTGTCTAGTCCTCTCCCCACATTCTGTTTCTCCCCCCACCAATATAGTCTGACCCCTCTCTAACCTGGCTACCCCTTTTTTTTCTACATTGACCTCCCTCCTCAGCCCTAGTTTAAATACTCCGCCACCCCAGTAAAACCAGAAAAGAAACAATATAAATTTGGTGTCGCCGTAATCATATTGAGCCGCAGAATAAAGTTAAGTTGTCGTTGAAAGCCGTAAAAAATAAAACTCAAAAAATAATGGCGGAATCGCAGTATTTTTCAACTTCACCCAACAAAGAATTTCTTTCAGTTCCCAGTACATTATATGATACTTTAAATGGTGCCAAAAGAAACTACAACTCCTCCCGCAAGCAAAAAAAAAAGCCTTCACACCACTCTACTGACAGAAAAATAAAAATGTCATGGCTCTTGAAAGGCGGGAGTGAAAAACAAAAATGAAAAAGCAAAAAATTGCACAGTCCTGAAGTGGTTAAAGGTAAATATAAACAATTGAATTTTTTTTTTTTTTTTTTACTAAAACAGTGAATTTTAGTGGTGTTTAGTGCAAACTTTGTCATTTGTTTTTATTAAAAAAAAATTTTTACTTTTTGAGATACAGCTTCTATGTATCCTGGATACATAGAAGCTGTATCTTGCGCTGAAGCCTGAATCCGTCATATCTAAGGGACTGATGGCTTCGGTAACAGCGGGATCCATCTGTTATAGATCACATCTAAGTTCATAACTTAGATGTGATCGGTAACAGCTCGATCCTGCTGACCCGCTGTCACCAAAGCCATCAGTACCGCTGACCTGACGGATTCAGGTTTCAGCGCAAGATACAACTTCTATGTATCCAGGATACATAGAAGCTGTATCTCAAAAAGTAAAAAAAAAAAAATTGCGCTAAACACTAAAATATTTTCTATTTTTTAAAACGAAGTCTTTAAAGGTTAAGGCCTCATTCACACGACAGGGTCCAAGTGTCGGCTTGGAAAATCGGCTGTTTTTGGCCGATTTTCCAGGCCGGTTTGCATCTGTTCCGATTCCGTTCCAGGCCGTGTTGCCGTTTTTACCGGCCGATTTGGACCCGATTTGCATCCGGTTTTTTCCCTGACCGTTTTTTAATCGGATGAATTTTTTGCACTTTACTTATTTTTTTATTATTATGGTCTGTCCCTCAAAGGTCAAAAAATACCTTTTTGGAACTCTTAATATTTTTTTTCTTTCTTTTACACCAGGCTTTTCCCCTGTAACTGGAGCTGCACAGCGGCCCCAGTAAGGGTATGTTCACACGATGAGAGGCATTTACGTGTGAAAAGACAGACTGTTAACAGCTGCCTCGTTTCACACGTAAATGCTCCTCCTCGCATTTTGCGAGCCGTCTGAGACGCTCGTAAATCATGAGCTGTGCTTCATTGAGTTCAATGAAGAACAGCTCAAATTACGTGGCAAAGAAGTGCCCTGCACTTCTTTGCCAAGGCAGTCCATTTACGCGTCGTCGTTTGACAGCTGTCGTCTGCACAATACGTCGGCAAACCCATTCAAATGAATGGGCAGATGTTTGCCGACGTATTGTAGCCCTATTTTCAGACGTAAAACGAGGCATAATACGCCTCGTTTACGTCTGAAAATAGGTCGTGTGAACCCAGCCTTACAGGGGAAATCAGCCCTCTTATAGTGACGATTGTCACTAATAGGGCTGTGCTGGGTCTGGTAAGACCCAGCAGCAGTGTCAGTAACGGCACCAGGCGATCATGTGACCAGTCACATGATCACCGGGAGGAATAGAGACAGCGCCGCTGCTGCTGTCTCTATTCCTATACACAGCGTTCATTGAGCGCTGTGTAAAAAGACATCGGAGAAGACAGAAGCAGCGAAAGCTGCTTCTATCCTCTCCTCAGGGTCCCCGGCAGTCACTGACAGCCGGAAACCCGACATTCAGCAGCCCGATCGCGCGGGCAGCAAGTTAAAACCCGAGCCGTAAAAAGTCTATTGCTCGGGTTTTAAGGACCCTGACCGCTGGCCGTAAAAGCACAGCCAGCCGTCGGGAACCGTAACAAGCAGGGGAAGGGAGCCAGCGCAGCGCTCCCTTCCACCTGCTGTACACCCCGGCCCTGCCACACAGTATCACCAGCGTAGCCATTCGTCCGAATGGCATCAACTCCTCCTCCTCACATGCACTCTGCGCTGTGAGGAGAGAGAGTGCGCGAGCGACGGTAGACCCGGCCATCACTCGGGACACATTCCGGTGATGGCCGTGTATTACCTGGCCCCATAGACTTCTATGGGGGCCGGGTACCCGGCCGAAAATAGGGCATGTCCCATTTTTTGGATGGCCGGTTTTCCCGGCCCGTCAAAAAATCGGTCGTGTGAATAGCCCCATTAGGGGTCTATTATTCCTAATGCAGCCGGGTGCCGGCCGATTTATGAACGGCCGGCACCTGGCCGGGAAACCCTGTCGTGTAAATCCCGCCTTACATGGCCTTTAATGTAACATTACTGTGGGGGCACTGGGGCAGCCAAAAAATTGCAGCAAATTCCTTCTCACACCACATGTTCCTGTCTTAGGATCCTTTTTAGATCAGCTACCACCGGATCCACGCGTTTCATACTCCAGTCTTACACATCTGCTCCGCTGGGGTAAGATGTCACAGATTTATCAACACGCCTCTGTTACATTTTCCCGCTGGCCATAAACATTCCAGTGAGACATAATTGTGGTGCGACGATCGCGACCGTGAGTAATCCATTCCCACCACACAATCGTACTTAAAATAAACAAAATTCTATTCATCTCACCACTTCTTTCCTCCACGTCCCTTCTAGATGCTGTGGCTCATACAAGGCCCTGGCGCTGCCCGATGTCAGCACGTATGCTCATACAACGTGCGCTCGCCGTGCAGCGCCAGGACCTTGCATGAGCCGCATCATGCTGAGGGGACCAAAATGGACTAATTATCCAAAGGGGAAAATGGGGGGGGGGGGGGGGGGGGCAAGGTACAAGGCCCAACATGGGCCTCTGCCTTGCTACGCCCCAGAGTGAAATCTAGGCCAGCGATTTCCACTAGAATTTCGGCCGCCGTGACCCCGCCCCGTTGTGAAACCACACCCCTTTCACTAAAAGGTCAAAAGTGCAAATTGATACTTTTGGGCCTTTTCCACGCCAGAAAACTGATGTAGAAAGCAAATTCCCCCCAAGGACTATCCCATACGGAAAAAGTTTGTTTTTCATGATTACCACTGTCAGTCAGCGGAATGCTTCCACAATGATAGGTGGTGTCAAGCGCACGGCATTATAGGAAGTGTAGTTTATAGTGCGCCGCGTTGAGTATGTACAGCGATGACGCAGCGGTCACAACCAGCAAACAATCGGCAGATGTATCTGAGACCTCGTTCATCACTCCCAGTAATACCCCATAGTGTAGAACGGAAGGCTATTACGTAGGGCCGCTATTCCCTCTTGGGAATTGTAGTTTATCAGTGCCAGGCCAAGGCGTTGACTAAAAAGAGAGTTACTACTTCCGAAAACTGCAACTCCCGTGCTGCTCTCGTCCTCTCCACCTCTTTTGGGCGGGGCAGGTCGCATCATCGCAGCCGTTGCCTGTGAGTGTAGGTGTGTTGTACAACTCATTCGCCTACGGGAGGCGGAGAGAGAAGCAGGAAGGCAGCGGTAGCTCGGAGCCTGTCACACCGGGCGGAAGGTGCGTTGTTGTCACTAGTGTGTGAGGAAATCTCCGAGGCGTGTGCGGCCTAGTCTCTCTTGTATCATTGGCTCAATCTATTTGATAATGAGCGACCATAGAGTGTGAGGGGCTGTAGCTGATATGTTGGGCGCAAGTAATGATGTGGAGGAATGTGAAGCGCTCTGTACAGTAGTATTGTGACTGTGCTGTAGATAGGAGGATCATGTAGTAGTCGTGTCTCCTATGTACTGACTCATCTGGATGATGGCTGCTCTGGGCTTCTTCTTCAGGACGTGCTTGTCTTAAACTTGTATTCCATGCTGCTGTAAGCTCTCCCTGTAGCTTTTTGTCAGTATTTTCTGCTTAAATAATCGCCCAGTGTGAACAAGGGGAACGACCAGAACCGGCAGATGACCCTCACCAACTTCCAGACTACAGATTGAGTAGTACTCCCTGAATACAAGTTAGAGTGTAAAATCCCTATCATGGCGATAGTACAGACCTCAATCATTCTATAATCTGGTTCCAATGCTGGGCCATATGAAAGCCATAATCTCCCCATAGAAGTCAATGCAGTCAGAATAAAACTTCCTTCTAACACCGATATGGAAAATATTCGTAAGTTGGATCTGGACAAATCCCAGGAGCCAACACGCCTGTTCAACTGGGGCTACCGCTGAACTTTTTTGGTGGTTTGCTATTGATACTACTTACCTGAAGTATCAATCCGGCTTCTAAAGTCTACAGAAGTTTCTTCACCCTGATATAATACGAAACTTAGAAAAACCACTTGATACAGACAAAAAGCCATCGTGTCTTCCTTGGCTTTGTAGTTATATATGTCCCTCCTATGATGGAGTTAGCTGTGTCTCCTGCCAGAAGTTTAATACTGACGGCGGGAGAGCTGTCAGTCCCGTTGCCTAGGCAACCTGATGACTGGCAGGTGATGCAACTGTCAGTGTCACTGGGGGTACTCCTCCGATCATATGCAGGAGGCCTTAGTGTAATACGTTTTATGGATAGTGACTGCAACATTCTCATTCACACCATGTTTTCAACTTTTCATATTTGGTTGCAGGCAGGAAAAAAGTGTCAAAATTTAGAAGTAGTAGATTTGGGACTGCCAGTGGTTTTTGTTTTTTTCCCTACGTTGATTTCTTTCCCCCACGGCCGTTGAATCTAATGCAAGGACCGCGGGCAGATAATGCAGCAAGAAACTGCCTCCCAATGATTTTAATTGGAGGTCAGAAGCTGAAACCGCTGGAAGAACGAACGTGTCCCTTTTCTCTTTTGAGAGCGACTAAAAGCCGTCCGGGAAAAAGACGCTTCATCCTCCCGTTGAAATGTATAAGGGAGCGATTCGGGACAATTTTTGGTGCTGATTCCAACGTGGTTTTCACTTGAACAAAAAGTTTGTGTAATCTGCCCCTCAGCATCTGCCTCCCTTTGGTAGTTGTTTGATTTAACCACTTAATGACCGGGCCTGAAAAGACCTTAATGACCAGCTAAAGTTTTCTGTTTTTGCCTCTCTGCGTTTCAGCAGCCATAACTTTTTTATTTTTTTCACTGACGTGGCTGTATGAGGCCTTGTTTTATGCGAGAGAAATAGTATATTTTTTTTCCCCACAGTTTGGGGGTAAAATTTTTTTTTTTACAGCGTGAATATAGGAAAAAGCGATTCTCTGAAGTTTTTTTTGTTTTTCATCCCGTTCACGTTTTATGCTAAATAAGCCATTAGATTAATTCTTCAGGTTATTACGGTCGTGTAGATACCGAATATGCGTAGGTTTTTTTAGTTTTTATTTAGTGTAGGGGCAATAAAGTGTATTTTATGCAAAATAAAGACTCTTTTTGGGACTTTTTTCATTTATTTGTTTTATTTATTTATTTTAATCCAATCAAGGGATAACTTTATTTTTTACTTGTAATGTATTAGCATTCTTCTGTACGCTAATACATTACACTGTGTCACTATGACACAGGCTGCTGATCGGGCAGCACATAGTGTGCCCGAACAGCAGGCACACAGAACAGACAGCCCTGGGGTCCTTTGTAGGTCCCCAGGGCTGACTGCAGAGGGAT
Source organism: Rhinoderma darwinii (assembly GCF_050947455.1). Lineage (NCBI taxonomy): Eukaryota > Metazoa > Chordata > Amphibia > Anura > Rhinodermatidae > Rhinoderma > Rhinoderma darwinii. Next base: position 300,245,281 of record NC_134690.1, on the reverse strand, counting down.
TCCCCAGTGTTTGATCGCATCACTGGAATCCCGGTGATGCAATCAAAGAGGGGAATTCCCTTTGATCATGCCGCGGTCACGGACCGCGGTAATCAAAGGGTTAAACAGCTGGAGTCCGAATGTTTGCCGACCACAGCTGTGTTCAGGAGGCTGCTATAAGATCAGGAGCTGTAAGTTACAGCTCCTGCTTAGAGGACGAGCGCTCATCAGCCTCATCTGCAGCGACGCCAAAAGACGTCTCTGTAGACTAAGCACCCGCACCGCCTGACGTCAAAAGACAGTGGGCGGTCGGGAAGGTGTTAAAAAGGATGTTTTGGTTTTTTTCCGAGAAAGTGAACAGTTTTGTTTGTCCTTAAAGGGGCTCTGTCACCAGATTATAAATGCCCTATCTCTTACATAATCTGATTGGCGCTGTAATGTAGATAAAAGGTGGTTTTTATTTTGAAAAACTATGATTTTCGAGCAAGTTATGAACAATTTTAGATTTATGGTAATTCGTTTCTTAATGACCAACTGGGCGTGTTTTTAGTTTTTACCAACTGGGTGTTGTACAGAGGAGTGTGATTCTGACCAATCGGTGTCATACACTTCTCCCTATGCCTTTACTCAGCACATGGTAATCTTACTAAATCACCGCACACACGTGTCTTGACAGTGAATATACATTACCTCCAGCCAGGACGTGATGTCTATTCAGAATCCTGACACTTCGCTAACGTTTGTGTGAGATTTACAGCAAGGCAAGTGTAATCTCGTGAGATTATGCTGTAAACTCTCATTTAAAACGAGATTACGCTTGCCTTTCTGTAAATCTCACACAAACGTTAGCGAAGTGTCAGGATTCTGAATAGACATCACGTCCTGGCTGGAGGTAATGTATATTCACTGTCAGGACACTGCAGTAACGTTACAGTGTGTTTGTGGCTGCACATAGCGATATAGCAGTGTAAATGAATGGAGAGAAGTGTATGACGCTGATTGGTCACTGATTGGTCAGCGTCATACACTTCTCTGTACAACGCCCACTTGGTCATATAGTAAAACACGCCCAGTTGTCCATTGAGAAACTCATTAGCATAAAGCTAATATAGGTCATAACCGTCAAAAATGATCGTTTTTCTAAATAAAAAACACTGCTGTAAACTACATTACAGCGGCAATCATATTATGTACAAGATAGGGCACTTGTAATGTGGTGACAGAGCCTCTTTAAGGCCTTATTCACACGAACGTGTATTACGTCCGTGATACGCGTGTGATTTTCGCACGGACCTATGTTAGTGATTGGGGCTGTTCAGACAGTTTGTGATTTTAAGTCAGCGTATGTCCGCTGTGTAAATCTCACGACATGTCCTATACTTGGCTGTTTTTCACGCATCACGCACCCATTGAAGCCAATGGATGCGTGAAAATCGCACACGCAAGCACTTGCGTGTGATTCGCACAACAGTAGATAAAGGAATAAGGGGGGAAAAAAGCACTTCATTTCTTTTTCTAAACATCAAAACTGCGTGTCATAAGCATGGCATATGCGTGAAAATCACGCAGCACATGCTGATGACACACGCAACTGCAACGCGCAAGACGCACATGTTCGTGTGAATAAGGCCTAAGGGTGAGTTCACACAGTTTTTTGCAGGAGGAAAATTGGACTCAAAATTCTGTTTGGAATTTTGAGGCAGATTTTCCTCTGCCTGCACGCCGGCGGCCATTGAGCACCGCGGGCATAAAACGCCGCAAAATACGCTTTCTCTGCCTCCCCTTGATGTCAATGGGAGGTGAGAGGCGTAAACGTCCGAAGATGGGGCATGTCCCTTCTTTTTCCCGTGAGCTGGTTTTTCCACTCGTGGGGAAAAAAACTCCTGGTTTTTGGCGCGTTTTGCGATGCGGTTTCCGTGTCAAAAAACAGTGTGAACTCCCCCTTAAATTGTTTTGAAGCTATAATGTCCAAAAAGAGGTAAACAGATGTACATCTGGATCTGTTTATTTCGGACTTCTATAGTTGGGTACAATTGAAGCAGTTACGTGCTGGATCCATATTCCAAACGACAGTTTTTGGGGTTCAGAGAAGAAGGAAAGGTTCTTTACAGAACTAGAACTATACAGCTAGATTCACAAGGGCGTTGTATAACTCTGTGATTTTCACGTTCGAGGTGCATCCGTGGTCTTCGCTGCGGGACACGATATCACGCATCCCCCATAGACTAGAGTCTATGGAGTGAAGCGTGAAAAAATAGGACATGTCCTATTTTCTCACGGACCCTTCGCGCAGTCCGTTGAAACAACGGCCATGTGAACGGCCCCATTGAATTACATAAGTCCGTCTGACGGGCCGTTGTTTTGACGGTCATCACGCGGACGTATAACATGTTCGTGTGAATAAGGCCTTAGAGTATTCCATCTATGGAATACCCTACCCCAAGAGGTAGTAAAATCTGATACTATGTCAGCATTTAAATAAAAGGCTAGATGTTTATTTACTGACCGATGGCGTTGTGGGCTATAACTATTCTAGCAATAAATGATGTCATTGAGTGAGAAGCTGAACTTGATGGACCTGTGACTTCTTTCAACACATGTAACTATTCTGTCTATATGGGAAACTATATCATAATCCACCACATTTATTCTGTTTTGTTTTTTTTCTTCTTTCTTTGTAGGATAAGACATGCCTGGTATTAAAGCTTTTTAGCTTGAATGATTGTAGAGACCAGAACTGGTGGTGAAGGACAGACCATTCCCTGGATCATTGTGATGCCTTTGATTTCTGCCCGTCGTTCAGTTTTCCTTCCTTGTCCATAGTGTGAGACATAAATCTGATATGAAACCTTGTAGTCTCAGAAGTCGGATGATCTTTCCATGCTGATTTGCTGCTGCTACTTCCTCCAGTATGTAATGACGGCTCTTCATCAGTTAAGGAAGGGAGAGGATTGTGGTGTAACAGGAAGCAACCTAAAGAGAAGCTTTTTTTTTTTCAGTAGCCTCTTGGGAAAGTTTGTTCTTGCTTGTCGTCTGGATCGTACGATGCTTTGTTTTAACTTTTTCTAAATCGGGGGAAAAGTCTATATCCTTCCAATTATGTCTAATAATCTTGCACAAAATTGCGATTGCATGCCTCCAGCGCTATAAATTGTAATGGTGAATGTATATTGGAAGCCGTGTGATGTGTGGAAGGTGCATCTACTGGGCCCCCGTTGAGTTAAGCTGTCTTTTTTGCCGCTCATATGACTGCCAATGCAAAAAGACATTGTAAGCAAAATATAAGGAACTGCCTGAGGAGCACGCTGCACTCCAATTCTCAGAAGCTGGGATTCTTTCCCCCTTAACTGTATATTCTCCAGCTGTTGGGCAAGCATCTGATCACCTATATACTGGATTATAATTTAAAAGGGACCTTTCATCTTCAAGGCCCTAACGTCTTCTCTGTAGAATGGGATTAAGAAAACAAGGTGTCTTATTGGAAACAAGCCAGGGTTGAGCTGATTCTGTTCCTCTTTTAGTCTTGCTTTTCTATAAGAACATTAGTCCAAGTTGAAGTGCTCGCCTTCGGTCTATTCCCGTTATTTGACTGGATTGCCTTCCACGCTTGCCAGGAATTTAAATACATATTGTTTATATCTATATTTGTGGATATACATAGCTGTCTTTAGTTGATGACTCCAGGAGGTGGGCCCATGAAAGAGTGTGGATACAGTGAAATTAACACTCGTGGAAGCTCCCCCATGGAGTCTCCTCACAAAAAGAAGAAAACTGCCGTGAAGCGAAAATGGGAAGTTTTTCCCGGGAGGAACAAATTCTACTGCAATGGCAGAATTATGATGGCCAGGCAAACTGGTGTCTTCTACCTCACGCTGATCCTGATTCTGGTCACCAGTGGGCTCTTCTTTGCTTTCGAGTAAGTTGTAATTCTTTTTATTTCATTGAATAATGTTGTTCTTTGTTTTCTATGAAAGTGAGCAGACCACATCACTGAATTGATGGTTTCAATGTTTTTAGCAGTGCTGCCCCAGGGGGTTGTCTAAAAGGACACCGTGTGGGTAATGGTATGGAGAGCTTTTGTGGCCACCTCATTGAACACTTTGGCCCACATTTATCAATAGAGGCGCTATTAATAAATGTCACGACATACAATACTGCCATTAACGGTCTAAAATGATGGCACTTTTCTATGGCAGTGACCTTGTGGAGTAATGATGCGTTTATTTTTATTTTTTTTGTATTAACGTTGCATTTCATAAATGTGTCCAAATCCTGGCCAAGCAGTAAGCCACGCTAGTTTTCCAATCTGCTTTTGGAAACTAACGTGCAAATGCATGCGGCATGCAAATGGCTCTAAATTCTGGCATAAATGGTTAATGTCACACAGCAGATTAGACAAAGTTTTGGAGTAAAATGCACCAGAGAGGCACAAACATATTGATGAATGTAGGCCTTCCTGTTTTCATTAGTGAGTGTAGATGTTGACACTAGTTTAGCATTATTCATTTGGATATCTATAAATACTTGGGGGTCTTGCCTTGCTACAGCAAGTTTAAGCCCCAGTTCACGTTTTTTTGGCGCTGATCTTGATGTAGAAACTACGTCCGAATCCATTTAAAAAAAAAGCCATAATCGCACCCATTGGGAGGCAGAGGCGTTCTTTTGCCCCGGCGGCTTTTAGCTGCTCGCGAGATAAAAAGCGACGTCTTTTCTTTCTGCAGTTCCTCCTATAGAAATCAATGGGAGGCAGACAAAACCAGCAGCGCTAGTTTTCGAGCATTTTTCACGACTGTCTTTTACCTGCAGTTCTGAACTTCCTGATTACATGGTCGGGAGTTACAGAAACGGCTTAACTCCCTGAGCTACACTAAAAAAAAGATTTGTGTATAAAAATATATAAACCCTAATGATTTTTTCCCCTCTAGAGTTTGGCAAAGTTTAAAACCGAATCCACCGCAAAATTCACATAAAACAATCTGCGTAGTAGTTCATTAACCCAAAAAAAGGCCATACTTACTAAATGGCCAGGTAAACACCTATTCCCAGCAGGATGCAGACAAGCCACAAATGCTACATAGAGGGAGAGGGCTCAGGTGCATTAGATAGTAATATCCACTACCACTATTCCAGAGGGGAGTGGCTGCTCAGTGTAGTCACTGCACACAACCAAAGCTTCTGAAAGTGTGCCAGTGGCAAGGCACAGCCTATTAGGCACGCCCATACTATTAGATCAGACGGGCTGCCCTGCACGCTACACCAGACACTGGCACACTAAGCTCATCCAACATTACGAGGCCTAGCTGCGTCCTGAAATAAGTATACATGATAAACATGAGGTATTGGTAGACATTTCGGCCAAAATACGCAAGCTTGCAACCCACGTCAAGAGTCCTCACCATCTTGCGAGTACCTACACTAGAACTTTTCGCTCCCTACAGAAAAGCAATGCACAAAAAAGGGGGACATAGATATACTCAAAAAAACACTAAAAATGCCATACTTACTAAATGGGCAGGTAACCACCTATTCCCAGCAGGATGCAGACAAGCCACAAATGCTATATAGATCGAGAGTAGTTCATTAACCGGTTCCAGACCGCTGGCTGAATATAAACGTCCAGCGTTTGTGTACGGTGTGGGTTTTAGCTGGCTACCTGAGCGATTGTGCAGCTGAGTTTTGGGTGCCCACTGCCTGAGAAGATAGAAGCAGCTTTCGCTGATTCTGTCTTCTCAGATCGCTTTTACACAGTGATCAATGAGCGCTGTGTACAGAATAGAGGCAGCAGCAGCACAAGATTGCCAGGATGTCGTTAGTGGCAGGCTGCTGCTGGGTCTAGCTAGACCCGCCCTATTAGTGACCATAGTCCCTATAAGAGGGCTGATTTCCCCAGTTATAGTGGAAAACCAAGGTGTAAAAGAAGAAAAAATAAAGTCCCCTAAAGGTATTTTCTGATGGACGGATCATAATAAAAAAAAAAGTTAAATAAAGTACAAAAGAAGTAGTAATTAATACACATATAACGTACCCACCCACAAAAAGAGTTCCCCAGCCAATCCTTTTCGTAACGCTAGCCCTGACTCAATTACCCTAAAATAGACATGTAGTATATCAAAATTAAAGGTCTATTTTAAGGTAAAACTATATTACCAGAAAAAATATTTGAAAATAGTAAAAATATGCCTTTTTACTTTTCAGAATTTAAGCCTAGAAATTCTAAAAGGGCAAAAAGGATGTATCTAAAAATGATGTCGCTAGACCAACAAATAGTTATAGCTGTGCTATAAATTTCTAAACGGTGTCTATAGCCCGGTCCTCTACCGGTTAAGCACATATTTTTACCACTACAAGTTTGAAATTCTCATTCAGAAATAAAGTAACCGGTCGCTTCCTTCCGTGGTTTGAGTGTCAGGTCAGTGGTTCCGCTGCCGGTGAAACTGCTAATCCATGTCAGAAATCAAAGGGTCAGCCTCCGATTTCTGCTGCAGATTCTTGAGCAAATCCGTAACACATTTTTCCAACTGAAATAGAACAAACGCCCTGTGCACACGGCTTGAGTAGCATTTGTGGGCGTGATCGGAGCTGCTGGATTAGAAGTTCGGACCCGACACACGAGTCGGGTCATTTACATATTTAAAAAAAAACGTTACTATATCAACAAAAGTTTTGGAACATACCTTTTAATACTGGATTCCAGGCGTTGGCCTGGGCCCCTTAGAGCGGGGATTGCGACCCAGACGCTCTCATACAACATCAGTGTCTGACCTCACAAATGCTCTTGTGGATCGCTTTAACTGCCTCCTTTACATAGACTGACATAAAAAAAAACATTCTTAGGCTATGTTCACACGGGGTCTTTTGCCGAGTTTATTGACGCGGAAACCGCGTCGCAAAACTCGGCAGAAACTCCCCGAGAACGCCTCCCATTGATTTCAATGGGAGGCGTCGGCGTCTTTTTCCCGCGAGCAGTAAAACTGCCTCGCGGGAAAAAGAAGCGACATGCCCTATCTTCGGGCGCTTCCGCCTCCGACCTCCCGTTGACTTCAATGGGAGGCAGGAGAAAGCGTGTTTTCTGCCCGCGGCGCTCAATGGCCGCGGGCGAAAAACGGCGCGATCATTGCTATTCACACGGAGTATTTTGGGGGAGGAATATCTGCCTCAAAATTCCGTTTGGAGCTTTGAGGCAGATATTCCTCCCCCAAAATACTCCGTGTGAACATAGCCTTAGTCCCCTAAATTAGAACTTATTGCCCCACATTTACTATGTTTACAAAACTTTTCTTCTGTTGTCTTAAGGTTCTTACCAAACCTTTTAAGTGTACCCCCCCCCCACTTGTTTAAATAGTGAATTTCCGAGTGCAATATGTCCTCTTTATGACGTTCCTTCCTTGATGTAAATGAAAATAAATGCATCATACTGGAAAATAGTCTGTGCATTTGAACTAAGGTAACTTTGATGTCAAGCACTCAATCCAAGCTTTGAGGACCAATGCACTGTGCTGCAGTTTAGTAACATAGGGGACGAGCGTTTATTGATTAGCAACAAAATACCCAAAATAAAGCTTATTTGTGTCATGTAGGGGGGGGGGGGGGGTTATTTAACTACCCTCTATTAGTCAGAGCGGAGAGCCACTGCAGAAGTTTCTCTTGCTATGGTCGATCTTGAACTTTGTCATGTTCCTTAAACCATTCCTGAAGATTTTTTGCAGTGTGGCAGAGCAAATTATCCTGCTGAAAGTTGCCAATTTTTTACTTTAGTTCGGCAATTAGAAAGAACTGGTACATTATTGAAAACGCTCCTTCACTTTCTGATGTTGTGGCTAGACAACCTATTGTTTCATTCAGGAGATGTATGAAGCGTCCTTTAACAAGGATGTCTCAAATTCGTACAACGTTTCCTCCTCCAAAAAAATGGCTATGACGTTATTCCGAGAGGGTATTACAGGTGTGAACATTGTAGGTTCTGCAGTCAGCTGAAGCCGTCAAGGTACCTTAAATTAGGGAGCTTGACTGTGTGAAGATCCAAATTCGTTGTATAAGTCTTTGTGTTCCTGTGGTCTCTTCTACATCGGGAAGACCATCCACCCGATGTTTAAGAGATTTGGGGAACATACGGTCAATAACTACAGGGGAGGGCTCTCTGCGTCGTCTTGAGCATATTCTAACTCCTCATAGTGCTTATCCTAAAGAAATGTATTTTGCTGGTCTAAAGGGGGTTTTACACTGGACTATTATCGTCCAGACGAGCATTCGCAGAACGCTCGTTGCCGATAATTGCCCAGTGTAAACAGGTGAAAGATCAGCAGATCTTTTTTTTTTTTATAACACAAAAGGTTTAATCAGAGAAACACAACTTAATATTTATTGCCCAGATTCTGCAGTCTTGAGAAATATCCCACATGTGGCCCTAGTGCAGTAATGGACTGAAGCACCGGCCTCCGAAGCAAAGGCGCACCTAGTGGATTTTGAGCCCTCTTTTTTATTAGGCTCCATGTCTGGTTTGAAGAGGTCTTGTGCCAAAACAGTGGAAACCCCCCAAAAGTGACCCCATTTTGGAAACTAGACCCCTTGAGGAATTCATTGTAGTTTTCATGGGGTGCATGCGACTTTTTGATCAGTATTTTATTCTATTTTTAAGTGGCGCGGTGACTAAAAAACAGCAATTCTACTACTGGTTTTTTACAGCGTTCACCGTGCGCTATAAGTGACATAATCACTTTATTCTGCGGGCCGATACAATTACGGCGATACCAGATGTTTATAGCTTTTTTATGTCTTATGGCGTTTGCACAATAAAATACTAAATATTTTTAGGTACATGTGACTTTTTGATCTCTTTTTATTCCATTTTTTGGGCGGTGAAGTGACCAAACAATTGATTCTGGTACGGTTTATTATTTTCTTTTACGGTGTTGTCTACGCGGGATAAATAACGAAGTAATTTTGTAGTTCAGGCCGTTACGGACGCGGTGATACCAATTATGTTTAGTTTGTTTATATATTTTTATTAATAATAAAGGACTGATAAGGGAAAAGGGGGGATTTTGACTTTTAATACTTTTTTTTAACTTTATTACTTTGTCCCACTAGGGGACTTGAGGGCAGGAGGCCCTGATCGCTATTCTAATACACTGCACTACATGCGTAGTGCAGTGTATTGGAGCTGTCAGCTACTCACTGACAGCAAGCATAGTGGATCCCGACTTCGTCAGGACCCACTAGGCTTCCGTTGATGGCATAGCCGGACGCCATTGTTTGGTGTCCGGTTGCCATAGTCACCATCGCCAGCCGCTATCGTATAGCAGGCTGGCAATTGTAGCTTAACCCCTAAAAAGCCGCGATCGCTATTGAACACTGCTTTTCAGGGGTTAATCAGCGGGGACACAGCGATTGGTCCCTGCTGTAGAAGCTGCGGCAGCTGCTGTACGAGACGGCAGCTGTCACAGCTCCTGTATGTGTCGGGAGGACGGCCGAAATGGGCGTTACTCTCGCGACGTACTATTCCGTCGCTGAGCGCGAACGTATTGGTGAGCGCGAAGGGGTTAATAAAAGAAAATAGACCTATGGTATTGCTGTAATCATAACAAACGAACAATAAAGTTCTCATTAAACCGCCAGGTGAACGGCGTACAAAAAAAGCAAAAAAACCAAAGGTCAAATTGCGCTTTTTTTTTTTCTTCCAGTCACTCCTCCCAAAAAAAAAGGTAATCAATAAGTCCCGTGTACCCCAAAATGGCACCAATGAAATATACATCTCGTTCTGCAAAAAACCAGCTCCATCAATGGAAAAACACAAAAGGCATGGTTTTGTAAAAACAAATTATTTTTGTCTACGTGGTTTTTATTGTGCAAACGTAGCAAAACACAAAAATAAAATCTACTTTTGTGTTATCGCCGTAAGCATACCGACCCATAGACTAAAGGTAACGTGTTATTTGCAGCGCATAATGGAAGGACTTAAATTTAAAACTCAAAACAATGCTGGAATAGCTGTGTTTTTTGTTTTATTATTTACTTCCCTGAAAAGTTTAATAAAAATTAATCCATATAACTGCACCCAAAAATAGTGCAAATTACAGGTTGTCCCGCAAAAAGCAAGCCCTCATACGACGGTCGGCAAGTTATGACTCTCCAAACGGTGAAAAAGTAAGAGTGCTTGATTATTAAGGCCAAAATAGGTCCGGTCATAGAAGGGTTAAACTCCTAATCTGGTCTTCAGGCTAGTTCTATTACTGAAAGTTCTAAAGCGATCCAGGCAGGAGGAAACTTGCCCAGAAAACCACACCATATATGATAGAAATAAGCCTCTCCCCGCATCCCACACCAACTATGTTCAGCATACATGTCTGGTAGATATCAACATGGATACTGTAACGTCTCTTTAGATTACGGGCCTGTCGTATTGATTTTATGGCGTACATTTGAGTTTATATATAGAGACCCTAGAGGTGGCACCCGCATCTATCAAACATTTATGGCATATCCTGTAGATATGCCATAAATATCTGAGTTGGGAATAATCCTTAAAAGAGAAAAAGAAAAACATAGTGTACTGAAATGTTGTGAAGTCTGCTGCGCTGTTCAGTACAACCGGATATCACATAAAAAGCATACTCTGTTCCATAAAGACCACTACTATCCATATGATCTAATAGAGCATATAGACGACATAGAATGGGGTCTCCTGCCAAGTACTCCCCTATATTGAAAGCCGCTATGTTGAATGGCCGGTGTGTAATACCACATTCTCCCTGCTGCAACCACTGGAGACATGTGGCCAGGCACAGGGTTAAAGAAGTTGGCCTCCTTTTTTAAAAAGTACAGGCATATGTGGCATACGACTGAAGCGCATTTACATTTAAAGAGGCTCTGTCACCAGATTTTGCAACCCCTATCTGCTATTGCAGCAGATAGGCGCTGCAATGTAGATTACAGTAACGTTTTTATTTTTAAAAAACGAGCATTTTTGGCCAAGTTATGACCATTTTCGTATTTATGCAAATGAGGCTTGCAAAAGTACAACTGGGCGTGTTGAAAAGTAAAAGTACAACTGGGCGTGTATTATGTGCGTACATCGGGGCGTTTTTACTACTTTTACTAGCTGGGCTTTCTGATGAGAAGTATCATCCACTTCTCTTCACAACGCCCAGCTTCTGGCAGTGCAGATCTGTGACGTCACTCACAGGTCCTGCATCGTGTCGGCACCAGAGGCTACAGTTGATTCTGCAGCAGCATCGGCGTTTGCAGGTAAGTCGATGTAGCTACTTACCTGCAAATTCTGATGCTGCTGCAGAATCAACTGTAGCCTCTGGTGCCGACACGATGCAGGACCTGTGAGTGACGTCACAGATCTGCACTGCCAGAAGCTGGGCGTTGTGAAGAGAAGTGGATGATACTTCTCATCAGAAAGCCCAGCTAGTAAAAGTAGTAAACACGCCCCGATGTACGCACATAATACACGCCCAGTTGTACTTTTACTTTTCAACACGCCCAGTTGTACTTTTGCAAGCCTCATTTGCATAAATACGAAAATGGTCATAACTTGGCCAAAAATGCTCGTTTTTTAAAAATAAAAACGTTAGTGTAATCTACATTGCAGCGCCTATCTGCTGCAATAGCAGATAGGGGCTGCAAAATCTGGTGACAGAGCCTCTTTAAAGAGGCTCTGTCACCAGATTATAAATGCCCTATCTCCTACATAATCTGATTGGCACTTTAATGTAGATAACAGTGGTTTTTATTTGGAAAAACTATAATTTTTGAGGAAGTGATAAGCAATTTTAGATTTTTGCTAATTCGTTTCTTAAAGACAAACTGGGCGTGTTTTTACTTTGGACCAAGTGGGTGTTGTAAAGAAGTGTATGAGGCTGACCAATCAGTGAGCAATCGGCTTCATACACTTCTCATTGTTCCAGCACAGCTTCTTTCACAGCACAATTGACACTGTGCTGTGGATCATGCTGGGCTGGAACAATGAAGTGTATGAAGCTGATTGGTCAGCCTCATACACTTCTTTACAACACCCACTCGGTCCAAAGTAAAAGCACGCCCAGTTGGTCTTTAAAGAGGCTCTGTCACCAGATGATCAAATCCCTATCTCCTATTGCATGTGATCGGAGCTGCAATGTAGATAACAGTAACATTGTTTTTTTTTGTTTTTTTTTAAACGATAATTGTTGGCCAAGTTATGAGCAATTTTATATTTATGCAAATGAGCCTTTCTAATGGACAACTGGGCGTGTACTGTGTTTGTAACATCTGGGCGTGTTTACTTGTTTTACTAGCTGGGCGTTGTGAATAGAAGTGTATGATGCTGACGAATCGGCATCATTCACTTCTCATCGTTACCACCCAGCTTCTGGCAGTGCACAGACACACAGTGATCTCGCGAGATCACGCTGTGACGTCACTTCCTCCCACAGGAACTTTGTGTCCTCGCTTGTCCGACGCGATGAAGTTCCTGTGGGAGGAAGTGGCGTCACAGCGTGATCTCGCGAGATCACGCTGTGTCTCTGCACTGCCAGAAGCTGGGTGGTAACGATGAGAAGTGAATGATGCTGAAAAAAAACAACGTTACTGTTATCTACATTGCAGCGCCGATCACATGCAATAGGAGATAGGGATTTGATCATCTGGTGACAGAGCCTCTTTAAAGGAACAGTGTCATCACAAATATTTTATTTATATGTTAAAGATGTTAGTGCCTTAATATAAACGTTTATTTTCATTTGTGTGTTTGTGTTTTACTGTTTCTTTTTTTCACACTTTTTCTTCCCTATGGGGGCTGCCATTTTTTGTTCCATTTCTGTGTGTGTCGATTAACGACACACACAGACATGGAATACGGCAGCCACAGTCCCATAGGGACTGCGAACGGCTCCCGTCCCATTGACTGCCGTGTACGGCGTCTGTGTGGGAACTGCGCATGCGCCGCTCCCACACAGTCCTATTCGAAATTGGCGCCGTCCGGCGCCATTTTCCTGTGGACCGGAAGTCGCGGCCGGACAGTAATATTACTACTTCCGGTCGCGGCTTCCAAGTGCACATGGAACAGCGGCAGCAAAGGGAGCGGACGGGCCGCGGCGGCAGGAGCAGGTAAGCGATTTCAATGTATGTTAGTGTTTGTGTGTGTTTACTACTGCATGTAAACCTACTACACTGTGGGTTACCTCAAAAAATGGCGACACACAGTGTAGGAGGTTAAACCTTTCAAACCCCTCGTTTATCCCGGCACTAGCCAGGATAAAGGAGGGGGGGGATGCTGAGCGCTCACTAGAGCGATAGCTTTTAACCCAATGTTGCAATGCTGCAATTTTGGGAACTAGCTCCAAACAGCTCCATCTAGTGACCAAAAATGGGTAGTATTATAAATTTGAAAAAATTTATAATATTTCCTGACTCGCGAAAAAAATAAAAAAAATTTGAACAATGTTTTATCACCCACACACTAAATGTTTAAATTTAAAAAAAAAAACATGTTTTTGGGGCGACACCATGCCTTTAAAGACCAACTGGGCGTGTTTTTACTTTGGTCAGCCTCATACACTTCTTTACAACACCCACTCACTCGGTCCAATCAGCTTCATACACTTCATTGTTCCAGCCCAGCATGATCCCACAGCACAGTGTCAATTGTGCTGTGAAAGAAGCTGTGCTGGAACAATGAGAAGTGTATGAAGCCGATTGGTCAGCCTCATACACTTCTTTACAACACCCACTTGGTCCAAAGTAAAAACACGCCCAGTTGGTCTTTAAGAAACGAATTAGCAAAAATCTAAAATTGCTTATCACTTCCTCAAAAATGATAGTTTTTCCAAATAAAAACCACTGTTCTCTACATTACAGCGCCGATCAGATTATGTAGGAGATAGGGCATTTATAATCTGGTGGCAGAGCCTCTTTAAAGGCTATGTACACCTTTTGAAATCTATTTGTGCAACTTTCAAAATTTTTATTGTACATTTTACTTTTGCTCTGTATCGTTCACTAAGACCTGAATCTGTGTGGCTCTGACACGCAGGATTTGCCTGTGTTCGATCACATCTGTTCTGAATTTAGATGTGAAAGATAGCAGCTTGATCCTGCATGTCGGACACGCAGAACCCGCTGACACTGAACCGGACAGTCCCGCGGACCTGGCAGATTCAGGGCTTTGCGCACGATATAGCTGCTCTTTATATGTAATACAAAGCAGCTGTATCTTAAGTAAATATTTTTAATAAGCATTTTGAAAGTTGCACCAATCCAGTTTTTTTGTTTTTTACTTAGCCTTTAAATGTGTATACTGAACATATTTGGCATACGTGATGTAAATAGATTTACCTTTTAATTCATAATGATCATAAAAGTTTGATTCTTCATCTCTTGGATAAGATTGTTAGTTCAAGATTATTGGACTGATAATAAATTACACCCAATGAATAGCCATTTAATAAATCAATATTTGACCGTTTATTTGGTTTTCATACTTTTTACCTCTCCTCTGAGGCCTAGTGCTTTTGCAGTTTGTCTCAACCTAGATTAGATCTAGATTGTAGGCTGTTTAGAAACTTCATAAGGCTTCGTTCACATCTGCGTCGGGGTTCCGTTCATGAGTTCGGAGCCTTCAGTCAGGGGAACCCATGAACTGAATGCAAACGGAAACCATAGGTTTCAGTTTGCATCACCATTGATTTCAATGGTGACGGAGCCAGTGCAAATGGTTTCCGTTTGTCACCGTTGTGTAAGGGTGCCGTCGTTTAAATCTGACCTGTCCCTTTGTGGTAATACCTATCCAAGCGATTCTGAGATTTTCTCGTGATACACAGAAATTTAAGTGGTAAAATTTGGTCGATACATTCAGTATATAATTGTAAAAAACAGCAAAATTTTGCATAAATTTTTAAAAAACTGCATTTTTCTCAATTTAAATGTATCTGCTTGTAAGACAGGCAGTTATAACACACAAAATTGTTCCTAATTAAAATTCCCATATGTCTACTTTAGATTGGCATCGTTTTTTTGAACATCCTTTTATTTTTCTAGGAAATTACAAGGCTTAGAACTTTAGCAGCAATTTCTCACATTTTCAAGAAAATTTCAAAAGGCTATTTTTACAGGGGCCAGTTCAGTTGTGAAGTGGCTGAGAGGCCCATACAATAAAACCCCCCCTAAGTCACCCCATTTTAAAAACTGCACCCCTCAAAGTATTCAAAACGCCATTTAGAAAGTTTCTTAACCCTTTCACAAGAATTAAAGAAAAGTAGGGCTGAAATGTACAAATATTTTTATTTTATTTTTTTGCAGAAATTCATTTAATTTTTTTTTTTTTCTGCAAGGTAATGTTCCCACTTAACAAAATACGAGGAAAACGGCTCCTGATTTCCAGCTGTTTTTTAATCAAACTAGCGTTTTTTATGGCAGTTATTGGAGCTGTTTTTTTATTGAGTCAATGAAAAACTGCTCCAAAAACGGCTCAAGAAGTGACATGTACTTTTTACGGGGCGTCTTTTTATCCCCCGTTGTTTGAAATTGAGGCGTAAAAAACGCCCTGTCGAACAGAACGCCGTATTTCCCATTGAAATCAATGGGCAGATGCTCAAAAATAGCCAGTGTGAACATACCCTAACGTAGAACGTTTTACCAGAGAAATGAAACGCCACATTTATTGCCCAGATTTTGCAGTTTTTAGAAATATCCCACTTATGGCCCTAGTGTGCTAATGGACTGAAACACCGTCCTCAGAAGCAAAGGAGCACCTAGTGGATTTTGGGGACTCCTTTTTATTAGATTATATTTTAGGCACCATGTCAGGTTTAAATAGCTCTTGTGGTACCAAAACAAAAGAAACACCCCAAAAATAACCCATTTTGGAAACTACACCCCTTGAGGAATTAATCTAGGGGTGTAGTGCACATTTTGACCCCACAAGTGTCAGATTTTATTAGAATTTGGACGTACCACACCCTTGATTTCCGCATGGCATTGTATGGCTGCAGCACTTGATCTGAGAGATCAACCCCTCCCATGTATTTATTGTAGTCAAGAATGCAATTGGGTTTGAGGGTCTCTCTGTACTTGTACCTCGTTCAGGGACGAGGAGGGCTGCCATTGCCATGTATTTTCAAGATATAGACATCTCTCTTGTCCTTATACTTGACATACTATAGGTTGTCGCTGCATTGTGTCCTACACTCACATCTTCTGATCATTTGCCCGAGCAGCGACCTAGGGAGACTTCTCTGGTTCTTGCGAGCTGTGCCACATGCCACTGTACTTCTGGAAGCAAGGCTCTTGAAAAGTAGTATGATGGTATAGTAATTACCCAGTAGAGGCGGTAGCCCTTGTCCAGCAGTGGATGCACCAGATCCCACACTATCTTGCCGTTAACTCTCATGAAGGGGGGGGGGGGGTATTCTGGGGGATGAATAGTGGTGTCCTTCCCTTCATATATTTTAAATTTGTAGGTGTACCCTGATGTACTTTCGCACAGTTTGTACATCTTCACGCCATACTTTGCCCTCTTATTTGGCAGGCACTGGCGGAATTGAAACCTCCCTTTAAAATGAACTAGGGACTCGTCAACAGCGATGCACTTCTTGGGGCTGTTTACCTGGGCAAATTGGCACTGAAATGGTCTTATAGGGTGTCTAGTTTTAAATAGGTGGTCAAAGCTGGGGTCACCTTGGGGTGGGCACGGCATTACCGCAGTAATGCAAACATCTGAGCGTTATCTCAGTCCTGCCCATCGCCATGCGGTACATGGGGGTGTGGTACAGTATATCGGTGCTCCAGTATATTCTTATGGATGGCTTTTTCAGAAGCCCCATACTGAGGACAATACCCCATTTCTTCCTCATTTCCATGGTGTATATAGGAGTCCACCTGTTGGACTTGGCTCAATTAGATTAGGCATTCTGGGCGATAAACTGTTGGGCATTTAGGTTAGTTTGGGTCACTGTTAAGTCCATACATTCGTCAGTGAAATCAACTTTAAAAAAGTCTATTTCCTTTAACCCTGCCGTTTCAAATTGATCCCCTGGGGTGCCCGTAAACCCAGGGACCTGGGGCTCGTAGTTCTCGGAGATTGGAGTCCACATGCGGTCACTACCCTCGGGGGCTGGTGTAGTAGAATGGGGGCGAGAGGATAGGTAGAAGAGTGTTTGTGTCACTCCCAGACTCTCTCAGAAGCAATAATGGCATATGTCTCCTCAGCCGTAAATACTCTACGGGCCATTATGCTCTTTATCAGATAGGTAGACTTTTACACAACATACCTAACTAAACTCCATATAGATATATTTTTTTACAATTTTATTTTTTTTTATTTTTTATTTTTTTATAACTAAAGAGAAAAAGTGCTAGAGCAAGGCTTGTATTAGGCAATCGGTGACAATGAAGTCTCTGATCAGAACACAGGACAGCAATACTCGTCCCAGGGGTTTACAAAATAAGTTGTTATATATTATAAATGGCAAAAAAGTAGGAGGAAAAAAAAACCCTGTAGCAAGAGTTTTGAACAGTGATCAGCAACTTATTCAGTTACTGATCAACTGCAGGAACAAAAATCAGTGAAAGTAATCACCAGGGAGTGATCAGGGGGTAAAGGGTGGAGGATGGTGGTAGTGGTAGACATAGTAGTGTGTGTGTGTGTGTGTGTGTGTGTGTATATATATATATATATATATATATATATATATATATATATAAATATAAATATTTTACACACACACACACAACCGCTCTTGACATAACTGCTCTGCTCCCTCTAACAACTCCCTCCACAGCTGCAATGAGGGATACAGAGCGGGATCATAATGAAAATGGCCACCAGTGTAATACGATCTGTCTGTCGTGACAGACCAATCATAGCAATCACCGACGTGGGACCAGTCTGATTGGTCCCTCGGTGATGTATTGTGATTAGGGATGCAAGATGCATCAACTTCGATACCGTGCACCTTCAAACGGTTCAATACAGTTGTCATGTATTTCGATACACAGCTTAGTATAGTAAAACGTGAATGTATGAGCAGGGATGCGGCTGTGTAAGACAGCCATTGCCCCGCTCCTGAGAAGTGCGCGCGTGGTCTGCGTGATGTGATGCGACCAGCGCTTCACTAACGAGCGGTGGCACTGAAGACAGAACATGACGGGCGCACTGCAATACACCCCCATGTTCTGTCTTCAGTGCCTGTGCCGCCACTTAGTGCAGCGCCGGCCGCATCACCTCATGTTGACCGTGTGCGCACCTGTTGTCAGGAGCAGGGCAATGGCTGTATTACACAGCCGCAGCCCTGATTTAACGGCGGAGATCAGAGAAACCTCTCTCCGCCGCTATTCTCTGAATGCTGTGATCAAAGCTGACCGCAGCATTCAGGGGAAATGCCCTTTTGGATTGCGTCACAGGGAATTCCTGTGACTCGATCGATGGCCATACCATATATAAGCAGACAGCGCAGGGTCCATTGAAGGACCCCTGGGCTGTCTGACAATATTTCCTGTTAGGGCATACTTAGTACACAGGCAGTTGTTAGGACATACCTATCAGTACACAGGCTAATGTACTGGCATATAGATATATGCCAGTACATTCAAGTTTAAAAAAAAAACACACACATTACAATAAAAATTAAAATAAGGCTCTATACATAAAATATAAACATTTTGTATGGTTGCATTCATGTTAACGCTGTTCTACAATAAAAAACGGCTTTCTTTCACTTATTAATGTGAGGCATGAGTTATTATGAATTTTGAACCTCCATGTGCCTCATATTAATAGTATTGAACCCCATCATGTACCTCACACGTTAACCCAATATTGTCCATTATGACAGGAACCTGATGGGATTAATTACTAATTAATGTGAGGCACGTGGAGGTTCAAAATTAATCACACCACGCACGCGCCTCACATCAGAAAACGGGAGAACTTTTTTTTATTATTATTATTGGCAAAAGTATCGTTTTGGTAAAGGGTATCGCAACACTACACGAAGTATCAGTATTTAAGTCCAAATTCTGGTATCGTGACATCCCTAATAGTGATAGGCTGCTGCCAATGACAGCAGTCAATCAGTTGTCTACACTCAACATGGCGATGGTCAGTCAGTAGTAAGTGACCTGTCGCGATGATTGCCGCTGAGGGACCGCTGCAATGGGTCCCCCAGCTTTAAGCTATTACTGCTCTAAGCCTGTGTCTGGAGACACAGGTGCCTGTTAATGCAAACTGACTGACTATTACATCATATGGTTATCCGGACAAAGCCTGTGACTGACTATTACGTCACATAGCGGGAAGGAGTTAAACAACGGTGACAAACGGAAACTATTTGCACCGGATCCGTCACCATTGAAATCAATGGTGATGCAAATGGAAACCTATGATTTCAGTTTGGCTTCCGTTCATGGGTTCCCTTGACGGTAAGCTCCGGCGGAAGCCATGAACGGAGTCCAGACGGAAATGTAAACTAAGCCGAACTTGTTCTGAGACCTGCTATTCCTCTCTAACTTTGGCTCCGTCACAATATTTAGCGAAGGATGTTGCACTTTTTCCTGATTTTTGTTTTTGTGATAACTTAAGATGATCCAAACAAAAGCTTATATTGTAGATTGGCACCACAGATTATCCATTATGATACTACACTATTTGTATTGTTGTCCTGCGTCCTTGAATCAATTTATACAGAATCAATTTATACAGGGTGGTTTTGGTTAGTGATAACGTCTTTTTGCACGCCACAGAAAAGCTAGCAAGTAACATAGCAGCCACGTAGGCGTATATTGGGAGGATTCTAGTGTGATGAGGTCATTCTCGCACATCCACGAAAACACAATCACCTTGCGAACTAAGGAGTAGTGTTGTGCAAGAGGATGCGGTTCCCAATAACCATATTTTGGATAAACGTAGAACCTCTTTTTAATACGCACATGAATTACTATCCATTGGGATTTTCCAAAATCTTAAGATTTTGCAGTTGAATCCTCCTCATCTGACCAGACCCATAGGCTGTAGAAAGCTGCTTTTTTCGAGTCTCATATCACGTTGTCAGAAGTCTTCAAAGTGCAATGAACTGAGCATTATTAATTAGCATCGGAAAATAACTGCAAGATGAAAGCGCAGATCACGTAGATGAGTTTTTCCCCTCGATCTCCACTATAGTATGATCACGTTACACAAGTAATTTCTTATGACTTCCAGGCCTTTCCTCTGTGCTTGATCAACATATTACACTGCATTGCACTTCTATAGACTTGGACTTCATGTATTAACCCATTAATGCCCAGCCTATTTTAGACCTTAATGACCAAGCTGTTTTTCCATCGTTGCATTCCAAGCGCTATGGGTTTTTTCCCCATCTTAGATTTGTCCATGTTTTAAGAGCCAGCTGTATGAGGGCTTGTTTTTTGTGTGACGACTTCTAGTTTTTATTGGTACCATTTTGGAGTACATGCAAATTTTTGAACACTGTTCACCGTGCGGATTAAATAACGTAATAGCTTTATAGGTGGGGTTGTTATGGATGTGGCGATATCAAATATGTGTAATGTTTTAATATTTAGTTTTTTTCATATTAAAGTATTTTATAAGGGAAAAAGCGGGATTTTATTTGAAATTTTTATTTATTTATTATAAACTTTATGAACCTTTTTGATAACCTTATTTTTAGTCCCACTAGGGGACTCAACTATGCATCTTCTGATCGCTTTTAGAATACACTGCAATACTTCTGCCCTTTTGAGTAAAGGCCCTTTTACACTGGGCAATTATCGGGCAGACAAACGTTCATAGAGCGCTCATTCCCGATAATTGTTCTGTGTAAATAGGGCAGCATTCAGCAGATAAACGAGCAAACGCTCAATCATCTGCTGATCGTATCGTTTAAAAAAAACTGAAATATAATTGGTGTCGGTAGCACATCTCCCTGTGTAAATGTATGGGGACGGGCAATGGGAGTAACGAGTGCTTGTCCCCATACTATCTCCTTGTGACAGGAGCAAATAAGCGCTGATCAACGAGCTGTCTCCGTGATCGGCGCTGGTTGCATTGGTCAAAATTGGCTGGTGTAATAGGGCATTTAGTATGGCCTGTTCAGTGAGTTTAAATTAACCCCTTCCCTACATTTGTCATAAGTATACGTCATGGAAAGCCAGTGCTTCCCGCAAAATGTCGTATACTTACGACAAATGTTTGGCACCGGCTCAGAAGCTGTCGGTGCCATAATCACTGGATCTCAGCTGTAGCTGACATCCGACTGTAATGGCGGGGACCGAAATTAGCTTAGATCCCCGCCATTAACCCCTTAAGTGCAGAGCTCAAACGCGAGTGCTGCACTTAAGGGTTTTGCAGCTCATCGGAACCCCAGCAATACTGGGCTCCCGGTCTGCCTAGCACAAAGCCGGTCAAGATCCGCCCGGTGGCGGAGCCTGATCGGCTTCCGTAGCCGCCGGCAAGATGGTGCCGGCTCAGGAGCTGATCCGGCGTCAGCGGTGGAAGTCGGCTGTATGTTACAGCTGACATCCACCTGTAACGGCAGGAACCGGAGCTAGCTCCGATCCCTGCCATTAACCCCTTCGATGCAGCAATCGAAAGCGATTGCTGCATCGTAGCGGTTACTAGCAGATCGCCAGCCCCGACAGGCAATCAGGACTGGCGACTGCTGCTATGGCAACAGGAGACACAATGGCCTCCTGCTCTGCCATTACGGAGGCCGATTAGGCCCCGCCGGGAGGCGAAACCTGATCGGCTTGCTGTCAGTGAATAACTGACAGATCTAATACATTGCACTACGTAGGTATTAGAAAAAAAACATCAGACAGTTGGAACTTCAAGTCCCCAAATGGGACTTGAAAAAAAGTGTAAAAAAAAGTATAAAGTGTAAAAAAAAAAAGTGAAAACAATAAAAGTTTCAAGTAATAAAATAAAACACAATCGCCCTTTTTCCCTTATCAAGTCCTTTATTGAAAAAATAATAATAAACCATACGTATTTGGTATTGCCGCGACCGTAACGACCTGAGGTATCAAAATATATTTATTGCACACGGTGAACAGCGTAAAAAAAAAAACTTAAAAAACTATACCAGAGTTCCTGGTTTTTGGTCACTTTGCCCTACAAATATTGGAATAAAAAGTGATCAAAAAGTCGCATGTATCCAAAAATGGTACCTATAAAAATTATAGCTTGTCTCGCAAAAAACAAGCCCTCCTACAGTTCCGTCGACAAAAAAATTAAGTTATGATTCTCACAACATGGCGACAGAAAAAATACATTCTTTTTCAAAAAGTTATTTTATTGTGCAAAAAGTTGTAAAACCTAAAGTTCTATAAATTAGGTATCGCCGGAATCATACTGACCCGCAGAATAATGTGAACATGTAGTTTATAACGCATGGTGAACGCTGTATAAAAATAGATGCCAGAATTGCGTTTTTTTTGTTTACCTGGCCCTTCAAAAAGTAGGATAAAAGGTGATCAAAAAGTCGCATGTACCCCAAAATGGTACCAATAATAGCTACAGCTCGTTCCGCAAAAAAAAGCCCTCATACCACTACGTCTATGAAAAAATAAAATTAGTTTAGGCTCCAATAAGTCAGGAAATAAAAAAAAATATGCAGTTGTGCCGACCCAAGGGGAACATTTCTTCTGTTTCAAGAGGCGATTTATCAAGGACCTAAAATTAGGGAACCAGGAAGGGGAGGGCCCAAACATATCTGCTGGAAGCGGGGGGGTGCCCGTATTATACCAGGGCAACACTTTCCCAGCAAAATTCCCCAAACAGCAAAGGTGCGGAGTGTGGACCAAAAGGGGCATAAGAAAGGATGCCATATATCAGTTCGACACCAGCCAGTGCAGAAAGGATTGTGTCACAGCATAACACACATCTATGGATCATTTTGTTGTTTTTTTTACCCCATTATTATACCACCTGACTATACCCCTTATATACTCCGCCCGGCTTACATGTACCCCCACATTATAAATGGAAACACCAGCAATACTCAAAAAATCTACTACCAAGCAAAATCTGCTCTCCAAAAGCCAAATGGCGCTCCCTCCGCTCTGAACCCTACAGCGTGCCCAAAGAGCAGTTTCCTTCCA
This sequence comes from Rhinoderma darwinii, assembly GCF_050947455.1. Classification (NCBI taxonomy): domain Eukaryota; kingdom Metazoa; phylum Chordata; class Amphibia; order Anura; family Rhinodermatidae; genus Rhinoderma; species Rhinoderma darwinii. The sequence goes on along the minus strand of NC_134690.1, from coordinate 300,222,223 downwards.
CATATATGTCATCGTCATACCCGGGAGAACCCTTTTAACAATTTTTGGTGTGTGTGTCTCCAGCGTCATAAGCTGGGCATGACATATTTGCCACTGAATGGCATATTTAGGGAAAAATATTAATTTTTACTTTGCACTATCCGCAGTGCAATCATTTATGGAAAAGACCTGTGGGGTGAAAATGCTCACTACACCCCTTAATAAATGCCTTGAGGGGTGCAGTTTCCATAATGGGGTCACTTCTCAGGGGTTTCTTTTTATTATTTCACATCTGAGCCTCTGCAGTTGTGAACCAATACCAATTAGGCCTCAATTTGACATGGTACGCTTTCACTCCGGAGCCTGGTCGAATGTCCAGGCAAAAGATTAGTGCCCCATGTAGGGTGTTTCTAAAACCAGGAAACCCAGCATAATAATTGAGAGCTGTCTTGTTATGCTGGCACAAGCTGGGCACCACATATTGGCATATCTATGGAAAAAAAATCCAATTTTCACTCTGCAACATCGAGTGCACACTCATTTCTACAAAACACCTGCAGGGTTAAAATGCTTACTGAACCCCTAGGTAAATGCATTGAGGGGTGTAGTTTCCAAAATTGGGTCACTTCTGTGCGGTTTCCACTGTTTTGGGCCCACAGGCGCCCAGAAACCAATCCAGCAACATCTGCACTCCAAATGGCGCTCCTTCCCTTCTGAGCCCTGCCGTTTGCCCAAACAGCCGTTTATGACCACATATGGGGTATTTCTGTACTCAGGAGAAATTGCTTTACAAATGTTGGGTTCCTTTTTCCTTTATTTGTTGAGAAAATGAAAAAATTTGCGCTAAAGCTACGTCTTATTGAAGAAAAGGATTGTTTTTATTTTCACTGCCCAATTCTAATAAATTCTATGTAACATCTATGGGGTCAAAATGCTTAGTACACACCTAGATGAATTCCTCAAGAGGTGTAGTTTCCTAAATGGAGTAACTTTTTGGGCGTTTTCATTGTTTTGTCCCCTCAGGTGCTTTGTAAATGCGACATGGCCTCCGCAAACCATTCCTGCTAAATGTGATCTCCAAAAGCCAAATAGTGCTCTTTCCCTTCTAAGCCCCGCCGTGTGTTCAAACAGCCGGTTATTACCACATGTGGGGTACTGTTATACTCAGGAGAAATTGCTTTACAAATTTTGTGGTGCTTTTTCTCCTTCAGTCCTTGTCCTTGTGTAAACGAGAAAAAATTTGCTAAACCTACATTTTCTTTGAAAGAATGTAGACTTTTATTTTCAGGGCCTACTTCCAATAATGCAAAAAAACTGTGTGCTCAAATCGCTCACTATACCCCTAGATTTCCTCAATGGGTGTAGTTTCCTAAATGGGGTCACTTGTGTGGGGGGGGGGGGGGGGGGTTCCACTGTTTTGTCCCCTCAGGGGCTTTGTAAATGTGACATGGCCTCTGCAAACCATTCCTGCTAAATTTGAGCTCCAAAAGCCAAATAGCGCTCTTTCCCTTGTAAGCCCGGCCCAGTGTCCAAACAGCCGTTTATTACCACATGTGGGGGGTATTGGTTTACTCTGGAGAAATTGCTTTACAAATTTTGCGGTGCTTTTTCTCCTTTTAGTCTTTGTGGAAATGAGAAAAAAAATTGCTAAACCTACATTTTCTTTGAAAGAATGTAGATTTTAATTTTCACGGCCTACTTCCAATAATTTTTGTAAAAAACCTGTGCGGTCAAAATGCTCACTATACACCTAGATAATTTCCTTGAGGTGTGTAGTTTCCCAGATGGGGTCACTTTTGGGGGATTTTCACTGTTTTGGCACCGCAAGAGCCCTTCAAACCTGACATGGTGCCTAAAATATATTCTAACAAAAATAAGGCCCCAAAATCCAGTAGGTGCTCCTTTGCTTCTGAGGCCGGTGCTTCAGTCCAGTAGCAGCCTAGGGCCACATGTAGGATATTTCCTAAAACTGCAGAAACTGGGCAACAAATATTGAGTTGCATTTCTCTGGTTAAACCTTCTGTTATAAAATAAATTGTATAAAAAATATGAAATTTGTACATTTCACCTCTACTTTACTGTAATTCCTGTGAAATGTGTTAAGGGTTAAGACATTTTCTAAATGCTGTTTTGAATACTTTGAGGGGTGAAGTTTTTAAAATGGGGTGACTTTTTTTTTTTGGGTTTCTAATACATAAGGCCCTCAAAGCCACTTCACAACTGAACTGGCCCCTGTAAAAATAGCCTTTTGAAATTTTCTTGAAAATGTGAGAAATTGCTGCTAAAGTTCTAAGCCTTGTGATGTCATAGAAAAATAAAAGGATGTTCAAAAAACGATGCCAATCTAAAGTAGACATATGGGTGATGTTAATTAGCAACTATTTTGTGTGGTATAACTGCCTGTCTTACAAGCAGATACATTTAAATTGAGAAAAATGCAAATTTTTGCAATTTTTCGCTAAACTTTGGTGTTTTTCACAATTAAATACTGAACATATCGGGCAAATTTTGCCAGTAACTTAAAGTCCAATGTGTCACGAGAAAACAATCTCATAATCGCTTGGATAGGTGAAAGCATTCCGACGTTATTACCACATAAACTGAAACATGTCAGATTTGAAAAATGAGGCTGTCAGGAAGGTCTAAAGTGGCTAAAGAGGGAAGGGGTTAATCTATTTATTTTTCAGTTATTTGTTTGTAACCGGTTATTTTAACGTGAATGGGATAAAAAAAGTAACCATGCCGATAATTGTTTCTATATTAACGCCGCAAAAATAAATGATGTAACTTACACCGTAAACTTTTTCTACCCTCGAACTACGCAGACAATTTTTTACAATTTCTTTTGCATAAAACCAGACCATATAGTAACGTCCATGAAAAAATGTATGAAAGGCAGAGAGGCAAAAACTCAAATTTAGCTGGCGATTAAGGACTTTTCAGGCCTTGTCAAGAAGGGGTAAAACGGGAATGTTTTTTTGTGTTTTTTTTTTTCATACCTTTTTTTTATTTCATGTTGTGTGATGGCCATGATTTGGTCTCGGGCCCTGCAGCCACATCTGAAACTATATATTGGTCACATTTAGGCCTTATAAAAAAAACCGCTGTGTGAACATGTGTTTTTAGGTGTTTTCGTGGGGGGCGGCGGTTTTTTGAGCATGTTCACTGCTAACTCAACAGGAGGCATTTCTAGTTAGCCGACCTGATACATTTTCTGGTTCTGAGGAAGTAAATTTATAAAAAGATCTCTAGTGGAAAGACAACTTTCCATGTCTGCGCACCCCCCCCCCCCCCACCTGACTGTATACCACACTCTACACTTTATGTAAACTGTACTTCTTGAACCGCTGCCTGTCACTGCTATAAAAAAGCCTCCATCTCGATTCTTAATTTTCCAAGCTTTCCCTTTGCTTGACCATCAATCCCATGATGCTTCATCACAGCATCACATGACCAGCTAAAGACCATACCCTTTCTACATGTTGGGGGATACTGTGATTATCATTCTCTCTATATTCTCATAAATAAGCTGAGAAGCCATAAGTATACAGACAGGGAGGATGCACTATATTCTTCTACATTATACCTGTGTGACAGGATCCTGTCTAAGTATCAGTGGTTGCTGATGATAGAAGTTTCCCCCCCCTCTCCATGCAAAACTGGTGTGGTACAGGAACTGCTGAAGCCTGTGATGGGTGACAGATCTCCATAGACTCAAGTAGAGAAAGTGTCACTGAGCCTGATTCACACTGCTAAGCAACCATCCAAGTGTGATATATAGTGATGTCTGAGAAAAGAGAAATGTACACAGCGCCACATGGTGCAGGATAAACCTTGATAGGTAGAACGATGAATAGCAGTGGTAAGTTGTGACTCACCGTAAAAAGCTCGTACTGGCAGGTACAGCTTAGCGTTGAAGGCCGTTTTTGTAACCAGGTTGCAGCTTTCAGTATCCAGGTACCGTCATCCATGGTATTGAGCCGCAAGTCAATAGAAATGTATATTTTTTTTTGAAAAAAATATATATATATGTAAAAAACTGGATATTTGGAAAGCGCTACTCAATATGAAGAATAAGCAGAGTGATGCTGATAAGCAGGTTTATTGTACAACAAGGTAAACATTGGCACATACTGAAGTGACCCTTATCTTAGAGATCCTAAAATAACCTATAGGAGATCTGAGACCATACGTAACATTATAGCACCAAGTAGATTGAAATCTGTGAAGCCTAAAAATCCTAACCCTTTACCATCCGTTATTGGTTCCTATAGATGTGGCCATCAGAGATGCTTGTGCTGTAGTAGCATTACCCATGGCTACACTTCTTTTACTTCAACCGTCACAAATGAGTCTTTCCCTATTAAAACGTTCATGAATTGCAGCAATAGCTACGTTATTTACCTATTAAAATGTCCCTGCAACCTACAATATGTGGGGAGAACGACCCAACAACTACGGTGCAGGATTAACAAGCACAGGTTTAATGTGAAGACTGTTTTTTTTAAAACAGTGTTTCACGACACTTTTTAACTGTCCATAATAACGACTTTGGTAATATCCTTGTGACCCCCATTGAATCCATCTCCGTTACTGAAATGACTGGTTCAATAGGCTCAAACAGAGGGAGAAACTGTCCTGTCTGCAACCTGGCGGTCTTAATGACGTTTCTGAATCTGCACTAGATTGATTAACTTTAACTTGTCCAAAGTATATGACCATCTCTCCTGTCAAGTTCTACATGTAGCAAATATGAATTCTCACTGTGTCCGTAAACTCATATTCCCGTACATTTTGTTTCTAATACCTTCCTACAGTTTTGTCCACATCTACTTCTCTGAATACTTCTGCTTTTACTTTTCCCTGCTTCCTCCACATCAATTTACCTCCCTCTCCGGCCGATAATATATCATCTTTCACACTTCCTTACTTCCTGTTAATTTATATTCTTTTCAAGTAACATTGCCAAATGAAACTGTTCTCCTCACTTACATTTTCCATGTCTCCTTGTATATGCATCTCCCGTCTCGGGCATCATTTTGCCTTTGCTACCTTCTTTCCCCCTTACGGCCACCGTAGTTGCTTTGGTTGCCTGGACTACGCTGACGCCGACATGTGGTTTCTTTTACTTTCACTTTGCTCCAGCCCTGGCTGGCTATGCCGTACCTACTGTCTCCTCCACGTTCATCCTTACCCGTCTGAATATCGGTAAGCTCTCCCTTATCACGTTTCATATCATGATTTTAATATGTAAAGTGACTTTGTTTCCGTCCTGATTTTTTTTATGTCTGCATCCTCTGTTTTTTATCACTTCAATCTGCATTTTATGATTGTGCGCCCACTCTGTACCTCTATATTCAGTGCCTAATACCTTTTTATGTACCTCATATATTTTACAACTGTGACGGTTTACCTGATGACGTCAGTCACATCTGTTTTTATCTATGTACCTGATTGTTTCATGTTTGGCGGTTTTTTGCCTCTTATCCCCTCCCCCCCTCATCCACATGTGTATTTAAGATGTATGTCTTGCTTGTTTTATACCTAATTTAAGCTTGACGAAGACGCATGTTCTGCGTTGAAACGCGTTGCCCATCCTTGTTGTACAATAAACCTGCTTATCAGCATCACTCTGCTTATTCTTCATATGGAGTAGCGCTTTCCAAATATCCAGTTTTTTACATATATATTTTTAAAAAAAAAATATATATATATATAATTTCTAGTGTGATATATAGAGATAGAAGAAGCAAGAAAAATAAGAGGTGAGAGACTGACACATGAAATACCAGAATGGAGCACATGGGAAAGTTTTGTTTTGGTCGGAGCGTCCCTTTAAGTTTTCTACACTTAGAAAAGTCGCAAATGGCACGAGTCGCAATTTGCAGTAAAATTTCCTGTTTCCGTTGCTCACTGAAATTTTCTAAAAAGCGGGCGAAACTTAGTGGAAATGGTGGGGCCGTCCACGGCCTGACAAATTCATTATTATTTATGCTAGAAATTGTTGTCCATTATGGCGCAAATCTACTCCAGCTCATAGAGTAGATTTTACTCTCTGGCGCACGGACGTCCAGAGATGCACCCAAGTAATTAAGAGGCGTGTGTCTCCAAATAAATTAGGCTGACTTTATTCCAATTTTTTTTCAAATTGTATTCACCCCTAAATCTTTAACACCTTCCCGACCGCCCACTGTCTTTTGACGTCAGGCGGTGCGGGTGCTTAGTCTACAGAGACGTCTTTTGGCGTCGCTGCAGATGAAGCTGATGAGCGCTCGTGTGAGCACTCATCCTCTAAGCAGGAGCTGTTACTAACAGCTCCTGATCTTAGAGCAGCCTCCTGAACACAGCTGGGGTCGGCAAACATTCGGACCCCAGCTGTTTCACTCTTTGATTGCCGCGGTCCGTGACCGCGGCATGATCAAAGGGAATTCCCCTCTTTGATCACATCACCGGGATTCCATGATGCGATCAAACAATGGGGAATCCCTCTGCAGTCAGCCCTGGGGACCTACAAAGGACCCCAGGGCTGTGTGTTCCGTGTGCCTGCTGTTCGGGCACACTATGTGCTGCCCGATCAGCAGCCTGTGTCATAGTGACACAGTGTAATGTATTAGCGTACAGAAGTATGCTAATACATTGCAAGTAAAAAATAAAGTTACAAATAAAGTTATCCCTTGATGGGATTAAAAAAAAAAAAGTAACAAAACAAATAAATAAATAAAAAAAGTCCCAAAAAGAGTCTTTATTTTGCATTAAATACATTTTATTGCCCCTACACTAAATAAAAACAGAAAACCTACGCATATTAGGTATCTACACGACCGTAATAACCTGAAGAATTAATCTAATGGGTTATTTAGCGTGAAACGTGAACGGGATAAAAAATAAACAAAAAAAACTATTCCGAGAATCGCCTTTTCCTATATTCACGGCGTAAAAATTATTTTTTTTACTCCCAATCTGTGGGGGGAAAAAAATACTGTTTCTCTCGCATATAAAAAGGCCTCATAAAGCCACGTCAATGAAAAAATAAAAAAGTTATGGCTGCTGAAACGCAGAGAGGCAAAAACAGAAAAATTGAGCTGGTCATTAAGGTCTTTTCAGGCCCGGTCATTAAGGGGTTAAAATGTGATGAACTTCCATAAGTAATCTTGAATCTATAACCAAGCTATGGAAATATCCTGGCAAATCTTACTAAATCTGAATGACTTTTTTAAATATAGTGTTTTAAAAGCTTAAAGGGAACCTGTCACCAGCATTTCACCTATTGAACTTTTACTTATCCCTCACTAGCTGCTGCTATAAAAAGTTCATTGCAGTTATCCCCTTTCCTAAACTCCTCCTCTGACTGTAAATAACGGTCTGCAAACGTTTCGCGCCTTTTATCGTAATAATCCGGTGTTCCTTTGTGTGCACACACCAATGGAGGACATCAATGCACAAGCGCGGGATGTTGTGTGCTGGGGGAAGGCGAGGAGCTGTCAATCAAAAGTAAGAAGGTGAGGTAAACTCGGAAAGACTTGAGGAATGAAGATTTGACTCTTTTCAAAACTAAGATTTGACTCTTTTCAAATGAAGATCTGACTCTTTTCTGCTCATTAGCATACGGCACGGGAACACTAAAAAGCTAAATACTAAAGCTACAGAGCCGACTAAGAAGATAATTATAGGTTATATAGAAATGATTTTTCACCCACTACCACCAGGTATAGTCGGTTTAATAGGTGAAATGCTGGTGACAGGTTCCCTTTAAGGTCATTTCTTGCTCTCCTAGACTGCCAGTGTTTCATTGTGTGCTGAAGCATTAAATAGCTTTTATGGTTTATAATGATAATTAAATGATCACATGAAAAAAACATTTGGAATTGGTAGCTAATGCATTTTCTGGATAAATGTGCCTTGCTACACTTAAAAAACAAAAAAACAAAAACCAGATTGGATAAATGCCATAAGTGATGCTACTAGTATATACTATATATAAACAAGAGAAGCAAGAAGTCCATAGCTATCAAAGAAGTTGAAAGTAGAAAATCTTTATTACAAGTCAAACATGAGAATCTAAAACAGGTCTTTATAACTGGATCACAATATGACACAATATATCACAGATAGGTAAACAATGTATAGTATACCAAGGAACACATCAACATTGTATCCCAAACCAGCAAGGTATTCAAAAGTAGAAGGTATATGTCAGGTAAAACAAACAGTGGAATTGAAGTCTACACCTAATGAGCATAAACAACGTAGATAATATCTAAATGACCTGACATAGTCTCCATAATGTGCTTACCCATATTTCCGTAGTGTAGTGGTATGACCCAAAGGATAAGGTAGCGCCCCTTATCCTTTGGGTCATACCACTACACTACGGAAATATGGGTAAGCACATTATGGAGACGGTCAGGTCATTTAGATATTATTTACGTTGTTTATGCTCATTAGGTGTAGACTTCAATTCCACTGTTTGTTTTACCTGACATATACCTTCTACTTTTGAATACCTTGCTGGTTTGGGATACAATGTTGATGTGTTCCTTGGTATACTATACATTGTTTACCTATCTGTGATATATTGTGTCATATTGTGATCCAGTTATAAAGACCTGTTTTAGATTCTCATGTTGTTTGACTTGTAATAAAGATTTTCTACTTTCAACTTCTTTGATATCTATGGACTTCTTGCTTCTCTTGTTTATATAGTAATTATTTGGAGTCTTTATCTTCAATAAAGTGGGTGGTTGCTACCTCTGTTTCCCACCCTTATATTCATATGTCCTGTGAGACTGTCTTGTCTAATAATAGTATATACTATATGTACAGGTCCTTAATGAATTAGAATATCGTCAAAGATTAATTTATTTTAGTAATACAAAAAGTGAAACTGATACATTATATAGATTCATTACACACAGAGTGATCTATTTCCAGCATTTTTTTTCTTTTAATGTTGAAGATTATGGCTAACAGTTCATGAAAACCCAAAATTTAGTGTCTCAGAAAATTAGAATATTGGGTAAAAGTTTATAGACTCATGGTGTCATACTGTAATCAGCTAATCCACACACCACCTGCAAAGGTTTCCTAAGCCTTTAAATGGTCCAACAGTCTGGTTCAGTAGGCTACACAATCATGGGGAAGACTGGTGACTTGACAGTTGTCCAGAAGACAGTCTGACACCTTCAACAAGGAGGGTAAGCCACAAAAGGACATTGCTAAAGAAGCTGGCTGTTCACAGAGTGCCTTATCCATGCATATTAATGGAAAGTTAAGAGGAAGGAAAAAGTGTGGTAGAAAAAGGTGCACAAGCAACAGGGATAACCGCAGCCTTGAAAGGATTGTCAAGAAAAGGCCATTCAAGAATCTGGGGGAAATTCACAAGGAGTGGACTGTGGCTGGAGTCAGTGATTCAAGAGCCACCACACACCGACGTATCCAGGACATGGGCTACAACTGTTGCATTCCTTGTCAAGCCACTCATGAACCAGAGACTACATCAAAAGTGTCTTACCTGGGCTAAGGAGAAAAAGGAGTAGTCTGTTGCTCAGTGATCCAAAGTCCTGTTTTCAGATGAAAGTAAATCTTGCGTTTTCATTTGGAAATCGGGGTCCCAGAGTCTGGAGGAAGAGTGGAGGGGCACTCTATCTAAGTTGCTTGTGGTCCAGTGTGAAGTTTCTACAGTGAGTGATGGTTTGGGGAGCCATGTCATCTGCTGGTGTTGGTCCACTGTGTTATATCAAGTCCAGAGTCAACACAGCCGTCTACCAGAACATTTTAGAGCACTTCATGCTTCCCTCTGCTGAACAGCTTTATGGAGATGCTGATTTAATTTTCCCGCAGGACTTGGTGCCTGCCCACACTGCCAAAGTACCAAAACCTGGTTTAATAACCACAGTATCACTGTGCTTGATTGCCAGCAAACTCGCCTGCCCTAAACCCCATAGAGAATCTATGGGGTATTGTCAAGAGGAAAATATAGACACCAGACCCAACAATGCAGACGAGCTGAAGGCCACTATCAAAGCAACCTGTGCTTCCCTAACACCTCAGCAGTGCCACAGGCTGATCGCCTCCATGCCACGCCACATTGATGCAGTAATTCATGCAAAAGGAGCCCGGACCAAGTATTGAGTGCATATACTGTACATACTTTTCAGTAGGACAACATTTCGGTATTAAAAATTATTTTTGAAATTGGGCTAATATAATATTCTAATGTTCTGAGACACAAAATTTTGGGTTTTCATTAACTGTTACCATAATCATCAACATTAAAAGAAAAAAATGCTGGAAATAGATCACTCTGTGTGTAATGAATCTGCATTTCACTTTTTGAATTGAATTACTGAAATTTAACTATTTTATAATCCAATTCATATAGAAGTACCTGTATATGTAATATGTTTGTAAGCTCTATGTACTGTTCTATGAAGCACACTTCCTGCAAAAAAAAGAAACTGGACTTCGTGCAGTCTTTTCCTTTTGAAGCTCAGGCGTTTGAAGATTGATGAAGCGCTTATACTTGGCATATTCCATCAATAATAGATCGGTGTGAGTCCGGCTGTTGGCACCCCCGCCGGGCAGCTGTCGAATGGCAGCGGCCCCTTCCAAGTGAATGGGACAATGGTGCAATAACTTACACGTTCCGTTACATTTTATAGTGGCTGTGTAAGTACGGACTGAGAGGAGAACCCTAGAAGCACTCGTACAAGCTATGCAGCCCCTTCGTGGTAGGGGTTCTCACTGTCTGACCCCACCAATCTAATATTGATGGCCTATCCTAAGGATGGACCATCAATTTTAATAATCCAGATAACCCATTTAACTTTAATCCATTTTATACATGACTGACCAACTCTCCAGGTCACCTTATGGCCCTGTTCACAAAGAGTTTTTTTGACGAGGTTTTTGGGGCAGAAACCGCGCCAAAAAACTCCTCAAAAACCGCCTGAAAATGCCTCCCATTGATTTCAATGGGAGGCAGACGAGTTTTTTTACCACGAGTAAAAAAAAATTGTCGTGGTAAAAAGAAGCAACATGACCCATCTTGAGGCGGTTTCCGCCTCCAAAACCCCATTTCAATGAGTCAGAAAGAGGAAAAAAAAACCTTGACGAGTTTTTGTCAAACCACTGTGCAAAAACCTACTGGAGCAGTTTTTGCAGGAGGAATTTTCCTCCTGCAAAAAACTCCGTGTGAACACAGCCTAAGGGTACGTTCACACACACCGTAAACGCTGCAGAATTTCCAAGCAGTAAAGATTTTAAAAAAATCTCATCCACACATTCTGAGGATCCACTCAGCAAGCAAATTTTTTTTCTCAATCTGTAGAATGGCAATTTCTCTTGCGAAAATGCTGCAGATTTTTCAGAACTGATTTAATTGTGGAAAATCCAAGCGTAATACAGTAGCAGCTGAGTGGATGAGATTTTAACAATTCTCACCCACACGCTGCTTAAAAAATCAGCCAAAAAACTGTTCACAAATTGTCCTGCGGTGCGTTTTTTTAATTCGCAGCATGTCAATTAGTGCTCTGGAAACGTTGCTTTTCTGTTGCAGATTTTCGCCTTTGAATTCAATGGGAAGGTAAAACCTTCAAACAAAAAGCAAAAGTTAAGATTTTTGCGGCAGAAAGTCTGAGTCTGCCGCAAAAATTGCAAACAAAGCCTATACTTATGCCTTACTATATACTTTTCCGTCTTGGCTGGCCTCCTGGGAGGACACTTCATTCCATGTGACTGCTGCAGCGGTCACATGGGATGAAACGTCAACCCAGGATGACGGCCTGCATGGACAACAGAAGGATGCGTCGTCATGACTACCTAGAACTGGGTAAGTGTAAGCTTTTTATTTTAATTTTTTTGAACGCTGCCTTTTTCAGCAGCGGGCATTCTGCTCGAAGAATCGCACCTCAACTTGGTGCGGTTTTTTTGTACAGATTTCCCTGTGTGTTCCAGGGCGAATGCTCTGTGTACTTTTACGCAGCGTATCTGCCCTGTGTGAACTTTACACCGCATTCCAAATTATTATGCAAATGTTATTTTTCGCTGATTTTCCTAAATAGTCAATTCAAATGACAGTCAGTATAATATTCAAGCCATCAACCGTTGGAGTATAATGCGAATTTTATTGAACAAAGTGAAAAACTCAAAATGCACGGTTTCAAATTATTATGCACAACAGAGATCAAAACATTTTAAAGGTTGTAAAGAGAACTAAAATGGTAATTTGTTGAATTTGCAGCATCAGGAGGTCATATTTACAGAAACCAAAAGCTCTTTCAATCAAAAAAAACGTAACAGGCCAAGTTACATGTTAACATAGGACCCCTTCTTTGATATCACCTTCACAATTCTTGCATCCATTGAATATGTGAGTATTTGGACAGTTTCTGCTTGAATATCTTCGCAGGATGTCAGAATAGCCTCCCAGAGCTTCTGTTTTGATGTGAACTGCCTCCCACCCTCATAGATATTTTGCTTGAGGATGCTCCAAAGGTTCTCAATAGGGCCAGGTTCTGGGGAACATGGGGGCCAAACCATGAGTTTCGCTCCTTTTTTATGCCCATAGCAGCCAATGACACAGAGGTATTCTTTGCAGCATGAGATGGTGCATTGTCATGCATGAAGATAATTTTGCTACAGAAGGCACGGTTCTTCTTTTTGTACCACGGAAGAAAGTGGTCAGTCATAAACTCTACGTACTTTTCAGAGGTCATTTTCACACAGTCAGGGACCCTAAAGGGGCCTACCAGCTCTCCCCATGATTCCGGCCCAAAACATGACTCCGCCACCTCCTTGCTGACGTTGCAGCCTTGTTGGGACATGGTGGCCATTCACCAACCATCCACTACTCCATCCATCTGGACCATCCAGGGTTGCACGGCACTCATCAGTAAACAACACTGTTTGAAAATTAGTCTTCATGTATTTCTGAGCCCACTGCAACCGTTTCTGCTTGTGAGCATTGTTTAGGGGTGGCCGAATAATAGCTTTATGTACACTTGAAAATCTCACCCACTTATTACTCTCACCCACAAAGCTCTCCACAGTGCTGCACCTCCTTACATCTCCTCCCTCATCTCTGTCTACCACCCTACTCAGGCTCTACGTTCTGCCAATGACCTTAGATTAAAATCCTCCATAATCCGAACCTCCCACTACCGTCTCCAGGATTTCTCTCGTGCTGCACCCGTCCTCTGGAATGTGCTACCCCAGACAATCAGATTAATTCCCAATATCCACAGTTTTAAACGTGCCCTGAAAACACATCTATTTAGACAGGCCTATAACATTCCCTAATCTGACTCCTTTCCATGGCCCTCCATTTAGATTAGTCATCAGAATAAGATTCCCTCACACTCCTTCTCTTCATGTCCGTCATACACGGATACTGGCTGGTGACCGGCTCATGCAGCTTTATGTTACCACCGCATGTGTATAAAAATGGCCGGACCATTGTACAGAACAAACACTGTTACACTTTGTGTCTCCCTTATGTCCTCATAGATTGTAAGCTCTTGCGAGCAGGGTCCTCACTCCCCAGGTTTGAATTGTAAATGAACTTTGTCACTATGTAATGTCTGATATTGTTTGTTTCATGTTCCCTCTAAATTGTAAAGTGCTGCGTAATATGTTGGCGCTATATAAATAAAGATTATTATTATTATTATTATTATCCTACCCCTTGAGGTTCGTGGGACTCCAGAGGCACCAGCGGCTTCAAATACCGATTTTGCTGCTTTGCAATGGCATTTTAGCAGCTGCTCTCCTAATCCCATTAATTTGTCTGGCAGAAACCTTCCTAATTATGCCATTATCTGAGCGAACCCGTCTGTGCTCTGAATCAGCCACAAATCTTTTCACAGTACGATGATCACACCTAAGTTTTCTTGAAATATCCAATGTTTTCATACTTTGTCCAAGGTATTGCACTATTTCACGCTTTTCGGCAGCAGAGAGATCCTTTTTCTTTCCCATATTGCTTGAAACCTGTGGCCTGCTTAATAATGTGGAACGTCCTTAAGTAGTTTTCCTTTGATTGGGCACACCTGGCAAACTAATTATCGCAGGTGTCTGAGATTGATTACAATGATCCAAAGAGCCCTAAGACACAATACCATCCATGAGTTTAATTGAAAAACTAATTAAATGTTTGACACTTAAAGAGGCTCTGTCACCAGATTTTGCAACCCCTATCTGCTATTGCAGCAGATAGGCGCTGCAATGTAGATTACAGTAACGTTTTTATTTTTCAAAAACAAGCATTTTTGGCCAAGTTATGGCCATTTTTGTATTTATGCAAATGAGGCTTGCAAAAGTACAACTGGGCGTGTTGAAAAGTAAAAGTACAACTGGGCGTGTATTATGTGCGTACATCTGGGCGTGTTTACTACTTTTACTAGCTGGGCGTTGTGTATAGAAGTATCATCCACTTCTCTTCACAACGCCCAGCTTCTGGCAGTGCAGACACAGCCGTGTTCTCAAGAGATCACGCTGTGACGTCACTCACAGGTCCTGCATCGTGTCAGACGAGCGAGGACACATCGGCACCAGAGGCTACAGATGATTCTGCAGCAGCATCGGCGTTTGCAGGTAAGTCGATGTAGATACTTACCTACAAATGCTGATGCTGCTGCAGAATCAACTGTAGCCTCTGGTGCCGACACGATGCAGGACCTGTGAGTGACGTCACAGATCTGCACTGCCAGAAGCTGGGCGTTCTGAAGAGAAGTGGATGATACTTCTCATCAGAACGCCCAGCTAGTAAAAGAAGTAAACACGCCCAGATGTAACACACATAATACACGCCCAGTTGTACTTTTACTTTTAAACACACCCACTTGGATTTTTGCAAGCCTCATTTGCATAAATACAAAAATGGTCATAACTTGGCCAAAAATGCTCGTTTTTTAAAAATAAAAACGTTACTGTAATCTACATTGCAGCGCCGATCTGCTGCAATAGCAGATAGGGGTTGCAAAATCTGGTGACAGAGCCTTTTTAAATCCAATGTGCATAATAATTTGGAACATGGTGTACGGTGCTGTTTCATTCATCTAAATGAGACTTGCAGAATCCATACACCTGCTGCTGAAATAACCCCTGGGATGGATGGAACTGATTTTTAGTCACCGAAAATTTCTGCAACAAAATCTGCCGCGTGTGACTGCATTCTTCTGCTGTTTTGACCTTCGTGTGAGGTTATGTTCACATTAATATCATGGCTTCCATTCATAACCAAGCCATAACAAGTTTGCCGGATACGTTCCCAAGCTGATATTCAAATCCTAGCGGACCCCATTGTCTTGTATTGGGGTCCGTCACGGTTCCAGTATTGTTGACCGCAAGAATTGGGTTGTAGGCTGTGCAGTTTTTGCTGTCAAAAATACTGGAAATCTGATGGACTTGCTAAAACACTAGTATGAACGGAGGCTTGGTAATCATGGATTTCCATTCATAGGTAACATTGTTCCTGCTGCAGTTAGTTATGGAATGATGTGATGTGGTGTTGATGTCAACAGTCATGCTACAGATGGATGTTATATGATATGTCACCGCTAGAGAAGAAGCACACACAACACTATGGAGGAAAAAAAAACGTCTTGTCCATAGTATTTTATTCTAATATTTTACCCGATTTTGTCTTTCTTTGCAGTTGTCCTTATCTAGCAGTGGAGATTACTCCTGCGATTCCTGTTATAGGCGGAATCCTTGTCTTCTTTGTAATGGGGACGTTATTGAGGACAAGTTTTAGTGATCCAGGTGTTCTTCCACGTGCCACTCCAGATGAAGCAGCAGATTTGGAAAGACAAATAGGTAATTCTGGAGTATAAATAGGTGATCTAGATATATATATATATATATATATATATATATAATAAAAGTGATAATTGTTATATATTTGTTTTTTTATCAATTAACTACGTGCAAATGTACTACTTTATGTATACAGCCTTCAGTACAGGGGTAAGAAAAACCTGCTTTTCCCCTGCACTGAAAGTTTTTGGGTGAGCATTTTAGAAGAGTTAGGGCTGATCAAATCTTCGTCGGAGACTCCGTTAGGGACTGCCGTCACAGATTCAGTTGTTTTTGCTGTACAAAATAGAACTGCAATCTGCGCTACTATGTGCAGAAAAATTATTAGAGACCATGACGGAGACTCAACGAAAGCCATTAAAGTCAATGGGTTTCGTCGGACGATGTAGGTTTCCATAATGCTACGGACCCTGGGCATCCGGTATTCTTTGCTCTGCTCCTATGATGCAGCAGAACAATGGAACCCGGAACGCAGGTGTGTACGAGCCCTTAAAATATAGAGGATCATGGCACTCACTGATTTTTAAATACTTTTCTTCTTTATTGCAAGCAGATGGTTACGTCTCCCGGTAATGCAGTGGCAGGTTTATCCCGGATACATATCTGTAGTCGTCAGTAAATGGAACTTTCTGCGCTATTGAGCTTGGTGTATAGCAGTATGCAATTCACTTCTCTCTAGTGTCGGCTGCAGGTTGCCAACAAGTTATCCTTTAAAGGCGATGTACACATTTTGATATCTATTTTTTTATTTCTATAAAAATGTTTTTCCTTGTGATGGGTGCAATTTTCAAAATACTTTTTATTAAAAAATGTTACTTTTTGAGATACAGCTACTATGTATTCTCTATACAGAGCAGCTGTATTGTGCATGAAGACATTAATCTGTATGCACTATACAAAGCGGTTGTATCAAAGTGAATTTTTTTTAATAAAAATTATTTTGAAATCATACTGATAGAACTTATTTTTTTGGGGTGTATATATAGCTTTTAAAGCTATGGCATTTATCAGAAAAACAGAGTTTCAGTTGCTATAAGGCTGGGTCAGCATTTATAATGCAGCCGAAAGGAACGCATCTGAAATAACGCATGCGTTTGTGTAAGAATTTTTCATTTTTTAAAATGTTTCTGCTATAATCTAGTTCTGAAATGGTCCTAGGTATACAGTTGCAACACAATGTAAATACCTGTGGGTAACTAAACGCATTTTGTCTTTGCAGGATTCCAAAAATGTACGGTGTGAACACAGCCTTAAATATATTAACCCTTTCCCGCTGCAGCCATTTTTCAGCTTTTCATTTTCGTTTTTTCCATTCATAAAGCCATTTGGGGGCCTGATTTTTGCGGGACGATTTGTAGTTTTTCATGGCATCGTTTATTGTACCATACAATGTACTAGGAGATTGGGAAAAAATTCTTTGAGGTTTTGTTTTTTAAATTGGGGGGTATGTTTTTACGACATTCACCTTGTGATAAAAACTTCATTACTTTATTCTGCGGTTTAAATTTATATTGTTTTGGTTTTTTTCATGTTCTACAACTTTTACAAGGAAAAAAACGAATTTTGTTGTTTTGTCACCATATTCTGAGACCCATAACTGGTTTTTTTTTTCTGTTGATTGAGCAGTTTGAGGTCTTATATTTTTATTTTTGCGTGACGAGTAGTAGTTTCTAGTAATACAATTGTGGAGTACATAAGACTTTTTTTTGGTCACTTTTTATTAAAATTTTTTTTTGGGGAGTTAAGGTGACCAAAACCCGGTGATTCTGCCATTGTTTTCTTTTACGGCGTTCACTGTGGGGTAAATACTGTTATATTGTTATAGGTCAGACTTTTATCGACACGGCGAAGCCAGTTATTCTAATTTCTCTTTTTTTTTTTTTTTAGATTGCTTTTGTGGGAAAAGGTTTTCGTTTGTTTTTGACTTTAGAGATATATATTTTATTTAATGGTCCTAGGGGACTTGAACTAGCGATCGTTGGTTCGCTTACACAATGTACTGCAATACTAATGTATTGAGTCAGAATGGGGAGCCGATCCTTAACGGAGAGCAATGTATTACATGGATGGCGGTTCATTTGATTGCCCGCCATGTAATACTACATTTTCCCTGCAACAACCCCATTAAGGCCCAACATTCTGTACTGATAACTTCATGTTGTGATTGCAGACAGGGGGCCTTCATTAGGCCCCCAGCCAGCCAGCCATGGCAAGGGTCAGCTCCCTGCGATCGGATGGAGGGAGGGCAATGGCACGTCAGAGGGGGCCCCTCTCATTCAAACGGCATGGTCGCTATCTAAGCGGTTTATTGAGCGGGATCCTGCTCATTAAACTAAAGTGTTGGCTGTAAGATACAGCCGATAAGCTTGCTCTATGGACGGGCTTTGCCCGTGGGCCTGTTTCACTCGACCACTCATCGGGAAGGGGTTAATAAATTAGTGCAAAATTGTCAACTTATTTAGATATAAATAAGACTTGGGTTTTAAGGTGCCCAGGAAGTAAAATGGATTAAGCTGGCCATACGCAATAGATGTATGTTGGCTGAACCTGCTAATTTCAACCATTTAATGTATATGGCAGGCATCCCCGATGGCAAATGTCGGGAGAGAAGGGTCGAGCATGTTGAATTTTCAACATGTCCGATTCTTTCGTTACATAGTAGACAAGCCGCTGCCAGACAACTCAGACATACCAATAATGAAGGTAAGGAAAACCATATTTAGCTTTTTTATTTTAGTTAATTTTTTTTGTGTGTATTTCACCAGTCAGACATAACTGTCAGCTGGAACATGCACCTCCAATCCACTTTAAAAGTACTTGGCTGCCTTGTTTTTTTTTAAGTCACTGTGATAAATATTTTTTTTCTCTCATTCATAGATGTTGCAAATGGGTCAACTTCAGGTGGATATCGACCTCCTCCCAGAACGAAAGAAGTTGTCATAAATGGACAAACGGTGAAACTGAAATATTGTTTTACCTGCAAAATCTTCCGCCCACCTCGTGCCTCACACTGCAGTTTATGTGACAACTGTGTTGGTAAGTAGAGAGAAGACCAAGACCGAATTAGGGATTCATCGATCAGGCTGCATTTATTCTTACGTGTACTAAATCTTCCCTTAGTGCCAGCTATGCTGCATTTCTGACATGTCAGATGTTTAGATGCTGATGGTGCAATGTTAAACAGCAGTTCAATTCGAGATTCCATTAAGTAAACAAGTAGCACTGCGGTCCAGTATAATTCAACATAGGATGATAAAAATTGAGGCGTAGCGGGCGCTGCTAATACAATTCCAAGACAGGAGGTAACCGTGTATAGATTCTTTATTGTAGTAGGATATAGCGATGCATTTCAGCACTGAACTGGTGCCTTAGTCGTTTGTTGTATAACAAAACAAAATACTGGGTCACATGAATACGTAGAAATGCGGGACAAATTTGACGTGATGTAATTAGGTTGGGCGTAGGTATACAAGGGGTCAACCAATCAGAAAATCACGTAATGTTTCTGGAGGTTCATAAGTACTGTACATGAAACATTATGATACCGTGCATAATATAAAAAAAAGTCAAGATACCTAGCGCATTTTGCATCGTATTATGGTAATTGGACACTTGTCTGATCAACTACAAATACTGAAAAGTCAAGGTACCCAGCACTCTGCTTGTAATAAAGGAAAAACTAAATAAATGCACGAACGGAGAGATTACACATCTGTAGACCTATATATATTGTGAGTAATAAGTTCACATAGAAGACTCAAATTAATATCAGGAAGAGATTATATGAATGATAAACCATTGTAGTGGTGATAATGGAACATATATTCCAGAGATTTCTAGCAGGGGTGGCGGAATATTTAAACTAGGGCTGAGGAGGGAGGTCAATGTAGAAAACAAAGGGGTATTTAGGTTAGAGAGGGGTCAGACTATATTGGTGGGGGAAGAATTACTGTAGGGAGAGGA
The DNA here is from genome assembly GCF_050947455.1 of Rhinoderma darwinii. NCBI lineage: Eukaryota > Metazoa > Chordata > Amphibia > Anura > Rhinodermatidae > Rhinoderma > Rhinoderma darwinii. Next base: position 300,202,465 of record NC_134690.1, on the reverse strand, counting down.
CTAGGCAACAGGATAAGGAGATCCATGTGTTACAAAACATTGAAAATGTCAAATGACATTTCTGATACCGAACTTGACAAATTGAAATGCAAGTTAAAGTGTACGTTCACAAATCCCGTGAGTCTAGCAAGCAAAATGGAGGAACATATTGATATACTAGTCCTTCTCAATGAATTAGAATATCATCAAAAAGTTAATTTATTTCAGTAATTCAAACCGTGAAACTCGTATATGATATAGATTCTTTACACACCGTGATCAATTTCCAGCATTTTTTTTTCTTTTAATGTTTTAGATTATGGCTAACCGTTAATGAAAATCCAAAATTTAGTCTCAGAAATTTTGAATATTGGGTGATGGTTCAAGATTGTAGACTAATGGTGTCACACCCTAACCACCACAACACCTGTAAATGTTTCCTAAGCCTCTATATGGTCCAACAGTCTGCTATGTAATCGTGGAGAGGACTGCTGACCTGACAGTTGTCCAGAAGACAGTCATTCACACCCTCCACAAGGAAGGTAAGCCACAAAAGGACATTGTGAACAGCCAGCTTCTTTAGCAGAGTGCTGTATCCATGCATATTAATGAGGAGGGAAAAAGTGTGGTAGATAAAGGTACACAAGCAACTGGGATAATGGCAGCCTTGAATGTATTGCCAAGAAGAGGCCATTCAAGAATCTGGGGGAAATTCACAAGGAGTGGACTGCGGCTGGAGTCAGTGATTCAAGAGCCACCACACACCGACGTATCCAGGACATGGGCTACAACTGTCGCATTCCTTGTGTCAAGCCACTCATGACCCAGAGATAACGTCCGAAGTGTCTTACCTGGGCTAAGGAGAAAAATGACTGGTCTGTTGCTCAGTGGTCCAATGTCCCGTTTTCAGATGAAAGTAAATTTTGTATTTAATTTGGAAATCTCGGTCCCAGAGTCTGGAGGAATAGTGGAGAGGCATCAATCCAAGTTGCTTGCGGTCCAGTGTGAAGTTTCCACGGTCAGTGATGGTTTGAGGAGCCATGTCATCTGCTGGTGTTGGTCCACTGTGTTATATCAAGTCCAGAGTCAGCGCAGCCGTCTACCAGGAAATTTTAGAGCAGTTCATGCTTCCCTCTGCTGACAAGCTTTATGGAGTTGCTGATTTCATTTTCTAGCAGGACTTGGCACCTGCCCACACTGCCAAATGTACCAATACCTGGTTTAATAACCATAGTATTACTGTGCTTGATTGCCAGCAAACTCGCCTGACCTAAACCACATAGAGAATCTATGGGGTATTGTCAAGCGGAAGATGAGACACTAGACCCAACAATGCAGATGAGCTGAAGGCCGATCTCAAAGCAACCTAGGCTTCCATAGCACCTCAGCAGTGTCACAGGCTGATCGCCTCCATGCCACGCCGCATTGATGCAGTAATCATACATGCAAAAGGAGCCACGACCAAGTATTGAGTGCATATACTGTACATACTTTTCAGTAGGCCAACATTTTGGCTTTAAAATTCATTTTTGAAATTGGGCTTATATAATATTCATATTTTGGGTTTTCATTGAGTGTATTCTATATATGTGCGTTTCACTTTTTTAATTGAATTACTAAAATAAATAAACTTTTTGATATTCTAATTAATTGAGAATGACCTGTAGTTGGTGTTGCTGAAGCATGGCTAGACTTCACATCACTGGGCTGTAAATCTACGGGGTTTACACGGTTTCGGAAAGACGGCAAATAGGAAAGGCATTGGTGTATGTCTATATGTGAGAAGTGATATAAAGGCGAGTGAGAGAGGCAACAGTGGGTGAAGATTGTGAGGAGGTTGAAAACTTGTGGGTGGAATTTAACCCCTAGGCATACCACAACGCAACTGTACGTCCATGTGGCCAGTGTCTTAGTGCACGGGGACGTACAGTTACTGCGCAGTTCCCGGTGTACCAGGAGGCCAGTTGTCCCTGACAGCTGACACTCCACTGTATGCCGATCAGCGGCTTATTAACTGATTTTGGCAATTAACCCCTTAATTGTGGTGATCCATTGCAATCACCGCATTTTAGGGGTTTCTAGCACATCGGCAGACCTCACAATGAAATTGTGATGTTTCCAGATCGCTAGCATGGCGACTGGAGGCCAAGTAATGGCCTCCATGTCTGCCATGTACGGAAGCCTATCAGGACCAGCCTCCTGATAAACTTCCTGTCAGAGTCACAGGACGTCACTGCCGTTCGCGATGCACACTGTCAGCGACAGTGTGCATCGGGAACTGAGGTTAGCTGTCCCTGACAGCTGACACTCCACTGTTGCGCCGCTGATTTTGGCAATTAACCTGTTAAATGCGGAGCTCGATTGCGCGATTGCGATCTCCGCATGTAGGGGTTTTGTAGCACATCAGCAGCCCCCATGCAATTGTGGGGGCTGCTGATGCTTGTGATGCCACCCGGGGGCCAGAACACGGCCTCCGGGTCTGCCATGTACGGAAGCCTATGAGGACCAGCCTCTCGTAGACTGTCGGAGTGACTGTGACGTCATACTGACAGTTGGAATACGTTACACTACCTAGGTAGTGTAATGTATTCTAGCAGCGATCAGAGCTGCAGGTAAAAAAAAGTGTAAAAAGTAACAAAGTTAATACAATTTTTTTACAAAAGTGTAAAAAGAAAAGATTTTTTTTTTCCCTATAATAAGTCTCTTATTATAGGGAAAATATGAAAAACGTTAGACATATGTGGTATCACCGCGTTCGCAACGACCCAATCTATAAAACTATAAAGTTATTTTTCCAACACGGTGAACGCCGCAAAAAAAAAACAAAACTAAAAACAATGCCAGAATCACTATTTTTTTGGTCACCGCCCCTCCCAAAATATAGAATAAAAAGTGATCAAAGTCACATGTACCCGAAAATAGTACCAATAAAAACTACAACCCGTCCGGCAAAAAAGAAGCCCTTACACAGCTGTTTTGACTGAAAAATAAAAGTAACGGCTCTCAGAATATGGTGACACGGAAAATAAATTATTTTATAAAGAAGTGATTTTATTGTGCAAATGGTATTGCCGTAATCGTACCAACCCGCAGAATAAAGTAAAATTGTCATTTATAGCGCATTATGAACGCCGTAAGAAATAAAGAATTTAAAACGGCAAAATCACAGATTTTTGGTCACCAAAGTTCTAAATAAAATGTAATAAGTGGTCAAAAAGTTGTATGTACCAATAAAAACTACTGCTCATACTGCCAAAAATAAGCCCTCACACCGCTCAATTCATGGAAAAATAGAAAAGTTATGGCGTTTGGAAGGCGGTGAGTGAAAAACTAAAATGGAAAAGCAAAAAAGGATCAGTCCTGCAAAGGTTAATTAATTTTTTATTAAAAAAATTATGACCACATGTGAGGTATTGTCGTACTTGGGAGAGATTGCGTTACAAATTTAGGGTGACTTTTTCTCCTTTATCCCTTGTGAAAACGAAAAAAAATCAACATTTTAGTGGACAAAAATGTTTATTCATTTTCACGGCCTAATTCTACTAAATTCTGCAAAAAAACTGTGTGGTATAAATGCTTACTATACCCCTAGAAAAATTCCTTGAGGGGTCTAGTTTCCAAAATGGGGTCACTTTTGGGGAGTTTCCACTGTTTTGGAACCACAAGACCTCATCAAACCTGACATGGTGCCTAAAATATAATCTAAAAATAAGCAGGCCCCAAAATCCTGTAGCGCTCTTTTGCTTCTGAGGCCGGTGTTTCGGTCCATTAGGGCACTAGGGCCACATGTGGGATATTCCTAAAAACTGTAGGACGTGAGCAATAAATATTTAGTTGTGTTTCTCTGGTAAAACCTTCTGTGTTACGCAATTTTTTTTTTTCTTACAAATGAATATCGGCAAAAAATTTTTTGGTCAATTTCACCTCTACTTTGCTTTATTTCCTGTGAAACGCCTAAAGGGTTAAACTTTCTGAATGCTGTTTTGAATACTTTGAGGGGTGCAGTTTTTAAAATGGGGTGATTTATTGGCGGATTCTAAAATATAAGGCCCTCAAAAACACAAGATCTAAACTGGTCCCTGTAAAAATAGCCTTTTGAATTTTCTTGAAAGTGTGAGAAATTGCTGCCATAGTTCTAAGCCTTGTAACATCCTAGAAAAATAAAAGGATGTTCAAAAAAATGATGCAAACATAAAGTAGACATATGGGAAATGGTAACTAGTGACTATTTTGTGTGGTATTACTATCTGTTTTACAAGCAGATACATTTAAATTTAGAAAAATGCACATTTTTGTAAATTTTCTCTACATTTTGGTGTTTTCCACAAATAAATATTGAATTTATTGACCAATTTTTCCCACTATCATAAAGTATAATATGTCACGAGAAAACAATCTCAGAATCGCTTGGATTGGTAAAAGCATTCCCAAATTATTACCACATAAAGTGACACATGTCAGATTTGAAAAAATCGGCTGTGCCACAAGGCCAAAACAGGCTGCGTCCTAAAGGGGTTAAAAGGGAGGTAAACGCACACAAATTAATTTTAGTGTAATCTAACGACCCCGCCCCCCCCCCCCCCCCCTCACCCAATATAACTGAGGAGATGTAAGGTCAGCTATATAAACAGATGGAGCGGGCTGCACAGGGGGGTACTGTAGTAATAATGGGAGATCTTAATTACCGGGATATTAATTGGTGTCATGGTTCGGCTACAACTGCCAAGGGGAGACATTTCCTCAACCTGCTGCAGGAAAATTTTGTGGCCCAGTTTGTGGAAGACCCGACTAGAGGTGAAGCTCTGTTGGATCTGGTCACTTCTAATAATGCAGAGCTTGTTTGGAACGTCAATGTTCGTGAAAACCTCGGTAACCGTGATCATAATATAGTTCTATGTTACCTATACTGTAAAAAAAACAAACACAGGCTGGGAGGGCAAAAACACTTAATTTTAAGAAGGCCAACTTCCCCAGGATTAGCGCTGCAATTCAAGATATTTAGATATATAATTGGATTGAGAATTGGCTCAAGGTCCGTATCCAGAGTTGTGGTAAATGATTTCTACTCTGATTGGCCCCCTATTCTAAGTGGTGTTACCCCAGGGTTCAGTGCTGGGTCCACTATTATTCAACTGATATAGAGGATGGGATTAATAGCACTATTTCTATTTTTTGCCGATGACACTAAGCTATGTAGCATTGTTAAAGAGGCTCTGTCACCACATTATAAGTGCCCTATCTCCTATATAAGGAGATCGGCGCTATAATGTAGGTGACGGTAATGCTTTTTATTTAGAAAAACTATCTATTTTAAACCACTTTATTAGCGATTTTTAGCTTTATACTAATGAGTTTCTTAATGCCCAAGTGGGCGTGTTTTCACTTTCGACCAAGTGGGTGTTGTATAGAGAAGTGTATGACGCTGACCAATCCGTGACCAGTCGGCGTCATGCACTTCTCCCCATTCATTTACACAGCAGCATCGTTTCTTATTAGAACACGATGTGCAGCCACATACAGACATTAACGTTAATCAAGTGTCCTGATAATGAATATACTTTACCTCCAGCCTGGACGTCATGTGTATTCAGAATCCTGACACTTCTGAATCTTTTCTGTGAGATTTCCATCGTAATCTCGCGAGATTACGCGTGGCTTGCTGGAATCTCACAGAAAAGATTCAGAAGTGTCCGGTTTCTGAATACACATGACGTCCAGGCTGGAGGTAATGTATATTCATTATCAGGACTCTTGATTAACGTTAATGTGTGTGTATGTGGCTGCTCATCGTGTTCTAGTAAGAACGCGATGCTGCTGTGTAAATGAATGGAGAGGAGTGCATGACGCTGATTGGTCAGCGTCATACACTCTTCTGTACAACGCCCACTTGGTCGAAAGTAAAAACACGCCCACTTGGGCATTAACAGGTTCCCGACCGCTGGCCGTATTTATACGGCCAGCGGTCAGGGTCTCTGAAGTCCGCCGTATAGACTATCGCGTGCACACAGCTCTGTGCTCTGGCTGTTGCTAACAGCCATGGGCACTGGGCAGAATGTCAGGGGCCAATCTTTTGGCCCCTGAACTTGTGATCGCTGTGACAACCAATCACAGCGATCACATGCATTTCTGCATAGAAAACAGTGTGCACGCGATCGCGTGCACACAGCCCTGTGCCCACGCTGTTACCAACAGCTCTGGGCACTGGGCAGAGTATCAGGGACCAATCTGATGGTCCCTGAACATGTGGTCGCTGTGAAAACCTATCACAGCGACCACATTTGTTTTATTTTGACTTTTCTGGCAGTAAATCTCCTGCCTCTTTTCTTCTCAAACATTGTTTCAGTTTGAGGAGAAGAAGAGACTCGGGAGAATTGCTGCCAGAAGAATACAGTTACACAAAAAATACAGTTACACTCTAAAACATCCTCTGTATAGATAGATTTCTATCTATCTATACAATCTATCTATCCATCTATTTTTTTTCTATCTATCTACCTTTCTTTCTTTTATTCTATTAGAATAGGCAGGTAGGGAGTATATAATTATATATATATATATCCACATATATATAATATATATAGCAATAGCGGTTTATTTTTTTGTTAGCGGTAGTGTAGATATATATAGCAGTTTGTGTGTTTTATATTAAAAAAAAACACAAAAAAAAACAATTTGTTTAGTTAGTGTTAGTTACGTTATGGCGAGGAAATTGTTTAGCGCCAAGGAGGCATACGCCATGCTGTGGTCTGAGTCGGAGACCGCATCAGAGATGGCGTCCGAGATGGAACCTGTTTTAGGTAGTGACGATGACAGCGTCACTTCAGGTTCATCTTCAGGGGACGTTGTCCCTGATGCAGTTGAAACTGCAGAACTTGAAAGCGCAGGGCCAAGTAGCGCTGTAGCACGGGACAGCCTGGTCCCTTCAGTCCAGGCTCTTGTATGGGCACCTGCCCCATCTTTTGGGCCTAGAATCCACGGATTTACTGCCACTCCTGGCATAACCGTGGACAATACAAATTTTGTCCAAATGGATTACTTCCATTTATTTATAACGGACGACATCCTAAATCAGATTGTCCACGAAACAAATTTATATGCCATTCAATATATAAGGCAGAAACCTTCATCCACCCATGCCAGAGATTGGACGCCCACCAATTTGCTGGAATTAAAAAAAAATTTGGGGCTCACCCTAAATATGGGTATTGTCAAAAAGCCCTCCATTAGGTCTTACTGGTCAACAAGACCCGCCCAAGCCACCCCAGTATATTCTGCAGTAATGCCCAGGTCTCGTTATGAGACAATAATGAGGTTCCTCCACTTCAATGACAACGCACAGGCCCCCCCAAGTACCGATGCAAACCGGGATCGGTTGTTCAAAATAAGACCGCTAATAAATTCCCTGAATAATTTATTTCTGCAACTCTACACCCCTGAGTAAGTGTGGACGAATCCCTCCTCAACTTTCATGGCAGACTTAGCTTTCGCCAATATCTACCTTCAAAAAGGGCAAGATATGGCGTTCAGCTCTACAAATTGTGTGAAAGCGGGTCAGGATATACCACCGCCTTCAGAATTTATGAAGGGCGGGACCGCACAATAAATGTTCCTGGATGCCCCCCTGATCTTTCCACCAGCAGTAAGATCGTGTGGGAGATAATGCAGCCTCTGCTTCACAAGGGGTACCACCTGTACGGTGATAATTTTTATTCGAGTGTGCCCCTGTTTAGGCATTTGCATGCTGCAAGGACTGGGGCATGTGGTACCATGCGCAAAAACAGAATTGGTTTTCCACAGCAATTAGTGGGGAAGCGCATGGTAAAGGCGGACTCCTGTGCTTATGCATCTGAAGAATTGCTGGCGGTCAAGTTCAGGGATCGCAAAGATGTGTATGTGCTAAACACGATTCATACCGCAGGAACAGTGGCAGTGAGGGAAAGGGGGGCAACATCGGACAAGCACAAACCAGTGAGCGTGTCCGAATATAACAAGTACATGGTGGATTTAAGCGACCAGGTTTTACAGCCCTATTTAGTAAAACGCAAAACTAAAACCTGGTACAAAAAAGTGGCCATTTATTTGTTACAGGTGGCCATCCACAACTCATTTCTGCTCTACAAAAAAAACAGAGGCAGAGACACATACCTGGATTTCCAGGAAAAAATTATTGAAGGCCTCATATTTGATGTTCAGGACACCCGAGAATGCCCCCAGTCTGAGGATGTCACGCGACTGACTGAAAGACACTTCATCAGTCGGATTCCCCCAACACCAACCAGAAGCAACCCTCAGAAAAAGTGCCGCGTCTGCAGAAAAGACGGGCACCGCAAAGATTCCCGATATTTCTGTCCCTCATGTCCCTCACAACCAGGCCTGTGCATTGAGCCATGTTTAAAAAAATACCACACTGTTCTGAATTATTAGATTTTAGTTAATTCGTTGAAAATATATTTGCCCTACATTACGTTTTTATTTTTCCCCTGATTTTACTCCAAGGGTGAGGGAGGGAATGGGTGGGTGGGGGGTGGATGTCATGTTTGCATATTCTCTAAAGTTCATCTGCTGGAGAGCTCCATTTGCATAAACCTGCAATTTCTTATTTTAGAAAACCCAAAAAAATAAATTCCCATTATACCCCTAGATGAATATTTTGGGATTTCTGCTTCAAGAGCAGATTTTTTGGAAGTGTTATAGAAACTGAGTTTTGTAAAACCAGCTTTGAAAAAAAGCGATTTGTGAAATAAGCTTCTTCTATCGTCCGCCCTCCTACTTCTCTATGTGATAAATAAGACACACATATTTGGTATCCCCATGCTCAGGAGAAGTGGAAGAATGTGAAAGGAGATGAATTTTGTCCGTGGTCTATGCCGTGTGTGAAAAATGCTAGCATAAACTGACGCATTTGCTAAAAAATTGCTAATTTTATTTTGATACATCTTATTCAAGAAACTTTCAGAAGAAAACTGGACTGTCTAAAAATATGATAAACCCCTTGAAGAAAACCTTGTGGGGTCTACTTGCGTGAATGAAGTAATTTATGGGGTGATTCTAATCTTTCAGCAGCATTAGGCCCCCCAGAAAACCGTATGCGGCTATAAAATCAAGTGCAGAATTCCTGGACCGAAAAGGCCAAAAAGCCTCCTTTTATGCCAAGCCCTGGCACATGCCCGTGAATAAAGCACACATATTTGGTATCCCCATGCACAGGAGAAGTGGAAGAATGTGAAAGGAGATGAATTTTGTCAGTGGTCCATTTTGTGTGTGAAAAAGCTAGCATAAACTGACGCATTTGTTAAAAAAAAAAAGGTAGTTTTATTTTGTTCCATCTTATTCAAGAAACTTTCAGAAGAAAACTGGACTGTCTAAAAATATGATAAACCCCTTGAAGGAAACCTTGTGGGGTCTACTTGTGTGAATGAAGTCATTTATGGGGTGATTCTAATGTTTCAGCAGCATTACTCCCCCAGAAAACAGTATGCGGCTATAAAATCAAATGCAAAATTCCTGGACCGAAAAGGCCGAAAAGCCTCCTTTTATGCCAAGCCCTGGCACATGCCCGCACAGTGAATAAGGCACACATATTTGGTATCCCCATGCACGGGAGAAGTGGAAGAATGTGAAATGAGATTAATTTTGTCCGTGGTCCATACCGTGTGTGAAAAATGCTATCATAAACTGGCGCAATTGTTAAATTCTTGCATTTTTTTCCAATTTTGCCCACTTAAGAGAAAAAAATAAAAATGATATATACTGACAAATGCCACTAAAACAAAGCCCTATCTGTCCTTTAAAAAGAGTGTAAAATTCAAAGATGAACGTTATTCACCTGCTGAGTTATAGTCATCTAAAGAAGCGCATAGCAAAATTGTGAAATTTGCTCTGGTCATTAAGCTGTAAAACAGCCTAGTCCTTAACCGGTTAAGAAACTCCTTAGCATAAAGCTAAAAAACGCTCATAAAGTGGTTTAAAATAGATAGTTTTTCCAAATAAAAAGCATTACTGTCACCTACATTATAGCTCAGATCACATTATGTAGGAGACAGGGCACTTATAATGTGGTGACAGAGCCTCTTTAAGTCTATGGGAAGATGTTTATAAATTACCAGCTAATTTAGACACACTGAGTGTTTGGGCGTCCACTTGGTAAATAAGGTTTAATGTAGATAAATGTAAAGTTATCCATCTGGGTATCAACAATCTGCATGCATCATATGTCCTAGGGGGAGCTATACTGGGGTAGTCACTTGTTGGGAAGGATCTGGGTGTACTTGTAGATCTTAAACTAAATAACAGCATGCAATGTCAATCAGCTGCTTCAAAGGCCAGCAAGATATTGTCGTGTATTAAGAGGCATGGACTCGCAGGACAGGGATATAATATTACCACTTCACAGTGCGACACTGTGGCCTCCTCTAGAATATGCAGTTCAGTTCTGGGCTCCAGTTCATAGAAAAGACGCCCTGGAGTTGCAAAAAATACAAAGCAGGGCAAAGAAACTAAAAAGGGACATGGGGAATCTAAATGATGAAGAAAGATTAAAAGAACTAAACCTATTTAGCCCTGAACAGAGATGACCAAGGGGGGACATGATTAACTTATATAAATATATGAATAGCCCATACAAAAAATATGGTGAAATCCTGTTCCATGTAAAGTCCCCTCCAAAAACAAGGGGCACTGCCTCCGTCTGGAGAAAAAAAGGTTCAACCTGCAGAGGCGACAAGCCTTCTTTACTGTGAACTGTGAATCTATGGAATAGTCTACCGCAGGAGCTGGTCACAGCAGGGACAGTAGATGGCTTTAAAAAAGGCTTAGATAATTTTCCTGGAACTAAAATATATCCGCTTCTATATGAATGTGTAGAATGTTTGTTCCATCCCTTCCCGGTTTCCCATCTCTTGGTTCAATTTGATGGACATGTGTCCATTTTTTTTCAACCGTACTAACTATGTAACATTATATTTAAATATCAGCCTTCGTACCAGGTGTAATAGCCAATGGTCATATACTGTTCTATACAATGAGCAGTTTTCAAAAAATCTGTTTATTCCGTTGTTAAGGCCGTTTGACTAGAGGCAGGACAAGTTTTTAGACTGAAATGGTCTGCTTGAACTTCACAAATCTATTGAACTGTACTGGGAACATGTTCAATTGATGTAATGGTTATGCATCTAAAATTATTGTTGCAAACCAGTTCATAGTGTCTAGACACAAGCTTTACGGTGTTTTTCTGACGTTAAAAGTGGCAAATTTTGGTACATGCAATATTTGTGCTCAATTTTGCTGCTTTTTTTACTTCTTGCCACTTTCCGAAAAGCGGTCGGGTTTAGCGGGAGTAGCTGGGCCTCCCACAGACCGACAGATTTACAATAACTTACACCAGAAACTGTCATAAATTATGGCACAAATCTACTCCTGCTCATAGGATTAGACGTTTGAAACGCTAGTCTGAATATATTCCCCCAACTTCTCATGTTCTTCTTATGAACTTGGCAAAATATTAGCTGATTTTCTGATTTGTTGATCCCTTGTACACCTACGACAGCACCGCCCTCCGAGTGATGAGTCTCAGACTTTAATAGTGTGTAGCAACGCTGACGTTTTATTCCCTGTATAACAACAAATAAAAATGCGACCTACGTAGCACTTCACTCGCTAAAGTCGGTACGATTACGACTGACCGCATATGTGGTCATGTATAGTTTTAGTATGTTTTGCTACTTATACACAATAAAAACTTGTTTTTGCATCGTTGCTTTCCAAGAGTCATTACTTTTTTGTTTTCATTTTTCCGTCGATGTAGTGCTATGTGGGCTAATTTTTTGCGGGACGAAGCGTAGCTGTCATTGGTACTTTTTTGGGTACATGGGACATATTGATTAACTTTTATTTATTACTTTTTTGGGAGTAATGGAAGAAAATGGCAATTTTGCCATTTGTTTTGTTTCCTGTTTTTTTTTCTTTATGGCGCTCACCTTGCAGTTTAAATGACATGTTACCTTTCGGTCATTACGGTCGCGGCGATACCATATGTGTGTATTTTAATTTTCTTTTTTTAGACCTTTACTAAATAAAACCACTTAATAGAATACCGTACGATATTCATTCTGTTAAAACGACGGAGCCCTTGCACAACTGAGACAAACAGAAACCATTTGCGCTTGATTGGTCACCATTGAAATCAATGGTGATACAAACGTTGTTTGTCAGGGTTCCGTTCTGACGGAAAGCTCAAACGGAGCCCTGACCCAGATGTGAATGAAGCCTAAATGGTACTAATCAAAACTACAGTTCGTTCCGCAAAATAACAAGTCCTCACACAGCTTTCTCGATGGAAAAATAAAAGTTATGGCTTTTAGAATATGGCAACACAAAAAGTAAATGATTTAAAAAAAAAAAAAAAAGTTTTATTGTGCAAACGCCATAAAAAAAACTTTATACATTTGTTATCGCCGTAATCTTATTGACCCGCACAATCAAGTGAATGTCATATATAGCGCGGTGAACGCTGTAAAAAACAAAACGAAGACGGTCACCACTCCTCTTAAAAAATGAATTAAAACTGATCAAAAAGTCGTATGTACCCCAAATTTGTACCAATGAAAACTAAAGATTGTCCCGCAAAAAATAAGTCCTCACACAGCTCCGATGGAAAAAATATGGCGACACAAAAGGTGCAGAATGTTTTACAAAAGCGGATAAGATTGGGCACCATTTTATCAGTTGCGAAACTGGCCACATATCTGCGGATTATTGATTTACCGCATTATTATATCCTCTTATTATATTGATGTACTCTGCACATTTTACATATACCCTGATGTACTCCATACAGCTTATACATACTCATGTACTTTTTTTGTCGAGCCTACATAAGCCCCACATTATAAACTGAAGCACCAGATAAACCCCAAGCATAACTGCAACCAAGAAAAATCCACGCTACAAAATCCAAGTGGCGCTCCCTCCCTTCTGAGCCCTACAGCCTGCCCAAACAGCAGTTTACGTCCATGGATATGGCATCGCCATACTCGGGAGAACTAGCTTAACAGTTTGAGATATTTGTCTTCAGTGGCACAAGCTGGGTATAACATATTGCTGGGTATAACATATTGTGCACTAAAATCCACTGCATATTTTCTAGTAAAAAATACCTTTTGGGTCAAAATACTTACTGCACCACTTAATAAATGCCTTAAGGGGTGTAGTTTCCAAAATGGGGTCACTTCTGGTGAGTCTACATTGCTCTGCAAATGCGACATGGTGCCCGAAAACTAATTCAGTAAAATCTGGACTCCAAAGAGCACATAGCGCTCCTTCCGTTCTGAGCCCTCCCATGGGCCCAAACAGCAGTTTATCACCACAGATGGGGTATTGCCGCACTCAGGAGAAATTGTGCAACAAAGTGGGGTATTTTATTCCTTGTGATTAATGAGGAATTGTGTTATTGGAAAAAATTTCATGTTTTTTTTATTTCACAGCCCAATTCAATTACGTTCTGTGAAAAAACTGTGGGGTCAAACTAATCACAACACCCATAGATGAATTCCATGAGGAGTGTCGTTGGGTTCTTTTTGGGGTTGTTTTCTATGTTTTGGAACCACAAGACTAATTGAAACCTGGCATGGTGCCTAACATATATTCTAATAAGAGGCTCCAAAATCTACTAGGTGCTCCTTTTGGTTCTGAGGTCTGTGTTTCAGTCCATTAGCACACTAGGGCCACATGTGGGATATTTCTAAAACCTGCAGAATCTGGGCAATAAATATTAATTTGTGTTTCTCTAGTAAAACTTTCTGTATTGCAGAAAAAAATTGATTCAAATAGAATTTTTGCGACTAATTAAATTTGCGAATTTCACCTCCAATTTACTTTAATTCCTGTGGAACACCTAAAGGCTTAAGAAACTTTCTAAATGCTGTTTTGAATACTTTGAGGGGTCCAGTTTTTAAAATGGGGTGTTTTTATGAGGGTTTCTAATATATAGGCTCCTCAAAGCCACTTTTGAACTGGTACCTATAAAAGCGGCTTTTTAATTTTTTATTTTATTTTTTAAATATGGTGACATGTCAATTTTGATTGGTGGTGGTCCGAGCACTAAGACCCACACCGAGCACTAAAACGAAGTGGCAGAAGGGCTCGGGTGAGCGCTGAGCAGCTTTGTTTCTGATTTAACTTTCTGAGAGAAAAGCCGATCAGAAACCAAGCAGCCGAGCGCTTCTGACCCTCCGTTTTAGCAATAGGTGGGTGGGGGGGGGGGTTTCAGTTCACGGACCACACCGATCAAAACTTCTGACATGTCACAAGTTTTCTGAAATTTTAGTTACCCTTTAATGTACTCACCTGTGGTTGTGTTTCTGTAATATATTTATGTAAAATGAATACGTTTTCAGGTAATTTTACCTTTTTTTTTTTTTTATTTTTTTTATTTTATTTTTTTAGAATCAATCCCTTTAATGGCAAACTTGCAATACTGGCTGATTTGCAATGAATCTTATCTTATAAATTGGTCTGTTAAGATAGTATTGGTATGGCAGGACGTTTAGGCCTTGTTCACACAGTGCAGATTTTCAGTTTGTGCAGCCAAAACCATACCTTGATCCAAGAGAGGGAGACACTTTAAGGCCTTCCTTTTATATATTCTTTTTATGTTCTGCATCAAATCTGCACTGAATGAACAAGGCCTTACAGTGTAGATGCAGATATCATGGTTTACTTGAATATTGATAAAAATGTTAAAGCAATAGGAGCAAGGAGTTTTCCCAAATTACGCTGATTATGGCTCCATTCACACAACCGTGAAAAAAAATGGCCATTAAATACGAATCAACTGTCAGTTTTTCATGGCAATTTTGCATCAGTGTGTCTCCAAATTTTCATCCATTTCCAGTCCATCTGTCCATTTTTAATGGCAATTTGTCATCCGTTTTTCATTTAATTTGTCAGGTTCTTTTTGGCTTAACCCCCTGAAAACGCCACAGTGCCCATGTAGATAGTTAGTGCCCACTGTAGATAATGCCCACATTGGCCCTGGGCCCACATAGTACCACAGTGTAGATAGTGCCACACCCCCATATAGCGCCACAGCATCCCCTGTAGATAGCGCCAGTGTGTCCCCTGTAGATAGCACCACAGTGTCCCCTGGAGCTGGTCACTGGGTATTACGCTCCTACAGGGAGCTGCAGTGGCGCGAGCTACGGGGATGGGGGGGGGGGGGGTTTGCTATCTACAGGCATGAGGGTGCTATCTACATGGAGGGATGCTATCTACAAGACAGGAATCACCGGCCAGAGATCTTGTGGTGCTCTGCCTGGGGATTCCATTGTTGAAAGCCCGGACTTCACTATCCTTATATGGACAGAAATTTCAAGGGCTTACCTGGGCTCAGCATCCAAAGTAGCGCTGTGTGCAGGAAGTTCTCGGCCAGGATCAGTTTTTACCCGCCTTTACAAGGATTATTTCCTGAAAAACGTCCGGTGAAAACTGATCCATTGAATTCTATGGGAGCCTTCTGGCTGTGAAAACGGCCAAAAATAGGACATCATTGTTCTGAAAACGGTCGTGTGACTGTAGCCTTAGTGGTTTTCGTTCTCTTTACTCATATGGAGACTGCTGCTCAACACAATCTCTTGTGATCTTTTTACAATTTATAAAAGTATAATATCGGGGAAGCCCCTTAAACGCCCACATTAAGAAGGCACCGTACTAGTAGTAACATTTAGTTGAATATTTTTTTGGGCCATACAAATTTTTTTAGGATCGCTTGTTAAGCTGGGTTCACACAGAGTTTTTGGACGCGGAAACCGCACCGCAAAACTCGCCAAAAATAGTCCGAAAATGCCTCCCATTGATTTCAATGGCAGTGGGAGGCGTTTTTTCCCCGCGAGCGGAATAACCGGCTCGCAGGAAAAAAGGGACATGCCCTATCTTTTGGGTGTTTACGCCTCTGACCTCCCATTGACATCAATGGGAGGCTGAGAAAGCGTATTTCGCTGCATTTTATGCCCACGGCGCTCAATGGCCGCGGGCGAAAAACGCAGCTAAAATCGGCATGCAGGCAGAGCATAATCTGGCTCAATTACAAATGGAATTTTGAGACAGATTTTCCGCCTGCAAAAAAAACGGTGTGATCCCAGCCCTACTGTCACTGGTTTGTTTGTCCCATACTTTTGTAAATCACATTCAGTCGGTTATAAACACATTGCATGCAATATTTAAAAAAATAAATAAAATGTTAAGTAAAATCTGATTGAATAGTTCAACCTTGCTTTAACAACATTGTATAGATTCTAATGTGTATTTTGCATAAGATGTAGCAAATGTATTCCTACCACCCACACATTTTATCCTTACAGCCGTTGGTGCTTTTGGTGTGGGAGTGATGTGACTGATAAATGGGCCATATAGCCTTTATACTGCAAATGCCCATATAGCCTCTAATTTGGTCAGATCAAAGACTGTGAGGCTGACTTATAAACAATGGATGTAACAAATATGGAAATATTTCTAATAAGTTTGTAATTGCACATTTTTCAGTTTTTAGCTCTCTGCCTTTCAGCAGCCATAACTTTATTTTTCCATTGATGTGGCAGTATGAGGCTTTGTTTTACGCGGGAGAAATTGTGGGTTTTTTCAAAGTTTGGGGGTTGAAAAAAATATTTTGGAATATAGGAATAAGCGATTCTCTATCGTTTTTCTTGTATATTTATCCCATTCCCGTTTCAAGCTAAATACCCTTAGATTAATTCTTCTGGTTATTCCTGTCATTTAGATACCGAATGTGTAGGTTTTTTTGTTTTTATTTAATGTAGGGGCAATAAAATATATTTTATGAAAAATGCCTTTTTTGGGCCTTATTTATTTTAATCCCATTAACCCCTTAGTGACCATCCCATTTTAGGCCCTAATGACCAAGCTATTTTATTCGTTTTTCTATAGTCGCATTCAAAGAGCTATAATTTTGTTATTTTTTTCGTCTACATAGCTGTATGAGGACTTGTTTTTTGCGGGATTAGTTGTGCTTTTTAATAGCACCATTTTTGGGTACATATAATTTTTATATTAACTTTTATTAACCTTTTTGGGGGGGGAGTATAAAAAAAAAACCTGAAATTCCGCCATTGTTCTATGCGTTTTTAAATTGACGCCGTTCACTATGCGACGTAAATAACATGTTACCTTTATTCTATGGGTCGGTACGATTATGGCGATACCACATATGTAGAGGTTTTTTATGTTTAACGACTTTTGCACAATAAAAACCCTTTTGAACTAAAATTATTTGTTTTTGCATCGTCGCTTTCCAAGAGCTGTAATATTCTTATTTTCCCATCAATGTAGTGATTTTTTGGGCTTGTTTTCTGCAGGACAAGACGTAGTTTTGAATGGTACTGTTTTGGGGTGCATGGGACTTATTGATTCATTTTTATGACTTTTTTTGGGGGGGCAATGGAAAAAAAAATTTTGCGTTTTTTTTACGGTGTTCACTTTGCGGTTTAAATTACATATTAACTTTAATGGAGTCCTTACGGTCGCGGCGATACCACATATGTGTACTTTTTTTTTTTTACACTTTTACTAAATAAAACCACTTTTTATGGAAAAAAATGGTTTTATTTATTTTTTTACTGTACTTTTTATTAATAATAATTATTTCACTTTGACTTATTTTATTAGTCCCACTAGGGGACTTTACTGTGCGATCTTCCGATCGCTGCTATAATGCTCTGGTATACTTCGTATACCAGAGCATTATTGCCGGTCAGTGTAAATCTAACAGGCAATCTGTTAGGACGTGCCTCCGGCGCGTCCTAACAGGCATATGTCCAGGGCAGACCTGGGGGCTTTTATCAGGCCCCCGGCTGCCATGACACCCCATCGGAGACCTGCGATTGCATTTGCGGGCCGCCGATGGGTGACAGAGGGAGCGCACTCCCTCTGTAAACAAAGTTAAATGCCGCGGTCGCTATTGACGGCGGCATTTAACGGGTTAAACGCCCGCGATGGAAGTAAACTTCGATCGCGGGCGTTGGAGCAGGAGCTCAGCTGTCATCAGACAGCAGAGCCCCGGCTCCTGCCTGCACGGGAGACCCGTGCAGGACTTAGACTAGGCTGACGTGAAAAGGCGTCAGCCTAGCCTAAAGCCCATTAGTGACCGACGTAAAAAGCCGTATTGGTGGTCACTAAGGGGTTTAGGGATAACTTAATTTACAACTCTATTTTTTATTTATTTTTTTACTTCTGTATTGGTATACTCTACATATACATTACACTGTCACTTTGACACAGGTTGTGTGCCCGAACCTTTCCAGGGCCCCAGGGCTGACTGCAGAGGAATTCCCTGGTGTTTGATCTAATCACCGGGTTTCAGTTAACGCGATCAAAGAGGGGAGTTACCTTTGATCTTGCCGCGGTCACGGAATGCGGCGATCAATGGGTTAAACAGCTAGGCTCCAAAAGATTTCCGACCCCAGCTATATTCAGGAGGCTGCTCTAAGATCAGGAGCTGTAAGTTAGATCCTGCTTAGAGGATGAGCGCTCATCAGCCTCTTCTACAGCGACGCCAAAAGACGTTGTTGTAGACTAAGCACCGCCTGCCGTCAAGACAGTGGGCGGTCGTTAAGGAGTTAAGTACTTGGGGGCGTGGCCTAGCGGTGAATGTGAGAGGACGTGTGTGACCGGAGCTCCTGCTGTATCCATCCTGTAAGGCATATATATCCCGCAGAATTTGGGGGAAAACGGTTTCCCCGGTGACTTACCGGAGTCTAGAGGTGGAGGTGCACGAGTGCCCGTCCATAATGACGTGCTCGAAGAAGCAGAAGTCGCCGCCAGCTAGTCCCGGGTCCCGCTCTCAAGATGGCGCCGGCGAGATGGAAGGCCGCACTAGAGGCCTAAGGCAGGAAGCAGCAGAAAAGCTGGAGAGGTTCGCCCACACGCCGAGAGCAGTAGGTGTGGCAGCACAGCAGAGAAAGTCGGCTGGAGATCAGGCTGCAGGAGGCTCATCTTATGGATCCAGGTACTCTCCTTTGGCAGGGGACATGAGAAGTGAGGAGGAGGAGATGTGTGGTGCCATGCATGATCAGCCAGGTGCTGGAGGGAAAAGTGAAGCAAGGAAGGGGGAACCCTCATTAAAGGACATTTTGGCTGCGGTGAAGCAAAATTCTATGGTCCTTACTGCCTTATCATGCCAGATGGGTGGATTAAAGGAGGACATTTTGTTGCTCAGGAATGATTTGCAGAAAGTAGCGGAACGCACCACTGCTGTGGAGGGGAGAGTGTCAGACATGGAGGATGCGATTCCTAACATAAGGCAGGATGTACAAGCACACTCTCAGGCAGTGGCCGAATTGCAGGCAAAGACAGATGACATGGAGAATCGGCTGAGACAGAACAATGTTCGACTTGTGGGGGTTCCGGAAAGAGTGGAGGGAACGAATCCGGATGATTTCTTTGAAAAGTGGCTGATCGACACATTTGGTAGAGAGGACTTGACCCCTCTGTTTGCTGTGCAGAGAGCGCAAAGAGTGCCGACAAGACCCGGCCCTCCGGGGAGGCCGCCGAGACCCGTCCTGATAAAGATACTACACTATAAAGATAGAGATAAAATCCTGAGGAAAGCTAGAGAACGTCAAAACATCTCCTTTAATGGGGTGAAAGTGTCCTTCTTCCCAGATTTCTCTTTGGAAGTACAACTGAAAAGATCGCAGTTTATGGATATAAAGAGACGCCTAAGGGCGCTACAATTGCAATATTCTATGATGTATCCTGCCCGCCTGAGAATAGTGGCTCTGGGCACGACTTCCTTTTTTGAGACACTGAGAGAAGCGGTTAGATGGTTGGACAGTCATGAAAGTCAATTGAGACCGGTGGAGGCAGAGAGAAGGCGTTGATCTGGAGGGAACCGGCTGAGAAGAAGAGGCCGGAGATGCGGGATTGAACCAGGTGTCGTAGACCATGGCAAGAACTGGCATTAAGGGTTCCTTGCTATGCTTGGACTCCTGATTGAACCCCTGGGGGCCTTTGAGGGCCTGGCTGCGGTGCACACTGAAGACAGGGAGTGGAGGAATTTGTCTATGGACATTGAGGGGTACTGATATGTTGAAGGGATGGTTGTTTATTTGCAAAAAAGCAGCGGGAGTAATGGTCAGTTGAGCGGGAAGGGTGAATTGCAAGTTATGGTATTGCTGAATGTATGGTGGGCGGAGTTGACCTGCCAATGCTTGTTGTTATGGGTTATGGCAGATGATATCTGTCGCCCCAACCCTTGGAAAGGGGTAGGTTTACGGGGGATGTTACAGGGAGGGGGGAGGGAGGGAAGGATGACCCAGCCGGTCAGATATTTAAAAGTACGAATACAGGGTAGGATGTATTGGGATATGTTGAGGGATGACGGGATCACTTAATTGTTTGTCCTGGAATGTCCAGGGCTTGAGGGACTCCAGAAAACGGCAGGCGGTATTTGAATTTATTAGGAAGCAGGAGTCACGGGTGATAGGACTACAGGAGACGCATATGACTAGGGATTCGGTCTCCATGATGCATAGGGCCTGGATAGGCCATAGTTTTCATTCCTATCACACTACATATTCAAGGGGGGTGAGTCTTCTCATACATAGGGCGGTGCCATTTATATGTCATGACTCCGTCCAGGATGGGCGGTATGTCGGGGTACACTGTACGATGTATCACTGGAATTGTGTGTTGGTGGTGTTGTATGTTCCCCCTCCCTTTCAAGTGGGTGTCTCAAGAAAGTGGTGGAAGAATTGGCTAGATTCCCGGAGGTGCCGTTACTCGTGATGGGGGATTTTAACGCGGTACCGAATACCAATATGGATAAATTTGGCACGACAGGGGGGGGGGGGGGAATAACAGCGTTTGGTCATCCTGTTGCTGTAATGGGCTGGCGGGACATATGGAGGGATAAGCATCCAAGTAGGTGTCAGTACTCTTGTGCGTCTTCCACGTATCAGTCTCTATCCAGGATAGACTTAATTTTGTGCTCGAATGCAGCGGTACCCTTCGTGGATCAGATAGAATACCTACAAAGAGCCCTATCGGATCATTCTCCCTTGTTAATGAAGGTGGTGACGGAGGGGAGGGCGGGGGCAAGGGGGCTGGAAGCTTAATGCATTCTGGCTGAAGTTGATATATAATAAACAAATTCTAGACCTCATAAAGGAGTATTTTCAGTTCAACTCGGGTACTGTACCGCAAGAGATACTGTGGGATGCGATGAAGGCGTGGCTGAGAGGGGTGTTCATCCAGCACATTTCGGCAGTAAAAACCAGGTCTAGACAATTAGGGGAAGCGCTGTTGGAAAGGGTAACGGAGACAGAAAGGTTACACATTGCGGATAACACACCAGACACTTTGAGGCATTGGGTGGAGGCACAGAGGTTATTAAAACAGCATCAGTTGGAGAGGGCGGATAACAAACGGATGTTTTTGAAACGTCAATATTATGAGGAGGGGGAGACCACAGGACGGTTACTGGCAAGAATGGCACAGGCTCAGAGGGAGAATAATTATATACATACTATTAGGGGGGAGGGGGGAAAGCCAGAAACTGATACGGGGCAGATATTGAAAATATTTCAGCAATTTTACTCCGATTTTATATGCCTCTAGAGCAGAACACACACCTCAACAGTTGGAAGAGTATATAGGGGAGATTGACCTTCCCAGGTTGGGAGGGGAGGAGAGAAGGACATTGGAGGAACCTATATCTCTGGAGGAGCTCCAGGCAGCCATAGGGATACTCGCCAGTGAAAAGGCTCCGGGACCGGATGGTCTTCTGGTGGAGGTTTTTAAAGAATATGGGGAGGAACTCACACCTCATTTACTGGCAACTCTTCTGGATAGTTTTGATAGGGGGCGGCTCCCGGAATCAATGTATGAAGCAACTATAGTGGTTCTGCCTAAAGAGGGTAAAGATCCCCAGCTCCCGGGCTCCTACAGACCAGTCTCACTATTGACGGCAGATATTAAAATCATAGCAAAGGTCTTGGCGCTTCGACTGGCTAGTGTAGTGGCTAGGGTGGTACATGGAGACAAGGCCGGATTTATGCCATCCAAATCGACGGCGGTGAACCTGAGACGGCTGTTCTTGAATTTGCAAGTTCTTCCAGATAATCATGGGGGGAGAGCCATTCTTTCCTTAGATGCGGCTAAAGCGTTTGATTGCGTGGAATGGGGATATTTGTGGTCCGTTCTGGGAAAAATGGGATTTAGGCCTAATTTCATAAAATGGGTAAGGTTGTTATACGTAGCCCCGACTGCAAAAATAAGGGTGATTGGGGCCCTCTCTGATCGGTTTGCGCTGGCGCGGGGAACACGTCAGGGATGTCCCTGGTCTCCGTTGTTATTCGCGTTGGCGGTGGAACCATTGGCGTGTGCAGTAAGACAAATACAAGGGTTGAGATATGTGGGGGTGGAGGAACGAATCGCATTATACGCGGATGATATGCTGTTGTTCATGGCGGATACCGAGCGCACACTACCGTTAGTTATGGCCCTGATTAAGCGTTTTGGGAAATATTCGGGATTGCTCATTAATTGGTCGAAATCGGCTCTTATGTTCATGGATCCGGGGGCTATCCAGACTGGGGAGGAGGAGGTGGAGATACCGGTGGTCACAGAGTTTAAATATCTGGGGGTCAGGGTGACGGCGAAAGCACAGGATTATATGTCCCTTAATGTGATGCCACTGTTGACACCGATAAAGGCCAAAGTAGAGGCTTGGAATAAGCTACCGCTATCTGCTCTGGGTAGGACGAATTTGATTAAAATGATCCTTATGCCTCAAGTGCTGTACGTCTTACATAATTCCCCGGTATGGATCCCCAAATATTGGTTTAGGAGGTTGCATAACCTTTTCAGAGACTTAGTATGGAAGAAGGGGGTACCCAGGATTAAACTGGAGAAACTTCAATTGCCTAAGGAGGAGGGGGGCCTAGCTTTGCCTAATGCTTGAGTGTATTATTTAGCTGCCCAATGTCAGCATTTCTGGGGGTGGGAGCAGGAGGAGACCTGGGGGTCCAGTGCGCGCATCCTATCGCATCTGGGGGGGGGGGGGGGGATCCGCTGGCAGGACTGGAAGCACACAGCTATAGAAGACTGGCGAGTACTCGACCCACCATGCTTCTCATACATAAGGTGTGGTGGCAGTGTAAGCACTTGTTGAAGATAGGAGAGTGTACTAAATATACCCCACTCTGGAGGAACACATATCTGGGGAAAATGGACAAATTGGAAGGGATGCAGGGGTGGGAGCAGCGAGGTATAATACGATTGAGTCAGTTGTACGAGGGAGGCATACTCAAATCCTTTCAGCAGTTACGGGAGGGGTTTCAGTTGGATTCCCGCATGTTCTATCAGTACCTGCAGATTCGGCATGCTGTGCAGACACAAGCGGCCAGTGTAGACATGGCGATCCATGCCACCGGAGTGTTGGAACATATTGCAAAAGCAGTAACGTCAAAGGGATTAATTTCATTGGTTTATCGCAGGTTACTGTCGGAACATCTGGGAGATCCTATGGCACCGGTCAAAGCTGCATGGGAAAGATGTGGGTCCTATTCCTACAGACCACTGGGAGGCGGTATTGGCTGCATCATGTACTCTGTCCATAAATGTAGCACAACGAAGATCACAGTTATTTCTGATACATAGGGTGTATAGGACCCCCTGGGTTCTGAAACAAATGGGATTAAGGGCAGACGCCAGGTGTCCTAGGTGTCCGGAAGAAAAGGCAGACATCCTTCATATGTTCTGGTCCTGCGGGAGATTGGGGGCCTTATGGACGGAAATGACAGAGTTAATGGGCCGAGTGTTTGAGGTACAGATTCCATTGGATCCAGTGGTAATGCTGCTGGGGTATGTAGGGGATTTGGAGGGGGATAGGATGACAGGGCTGGCAATTGCAAAAATACTATACCAAGTAAGAAAGGGAATAGCAAAGCACTGGCTGGATGGGGAGCCACCCTCGAAGCAAGAAATTATAGGGGCACTTAATTCTCAGGTTCTGATGGAATATAGGATATATTCCAAGAGGGGGTCCAAGACTAAATTTGAAAAACAATGGGCTAGGTGGATTGATCACTCTGGGTGTGCTTCCTCGGAACTTATGACGCTACGTGCGCTGGTCCCACTCTAAATGGTTCTGGGGTCCAAGGGAACACTAAGGGCACGGGAGCAGGGAGGGACAGGTCACACATTCAGGAACAGAGCCACTGACTGTTGCGTACATGCGGGGAGTTGGAGGAGGATGGGGGAAGGAAATGGGAAGGAGAAAGAGATAGGATAAAGAAGATTGTAACGGGAGGGCCGGCTGGGGGATACAGGGGGGAGTTGGGGGGAAGAGATTGTTTTGTTGGAAATAAATGCTTGGGTCTTTGGAGAAATGCTTTCACAATGTATGAGAATGTATAATGACCTGTATTGATGTGAAGTTTGTTGAATAAACTTGAACTGATTAAAAAAAAAAAAAAAAAAGGAGTTAAGTACTTTAGTCATGATCACATTGGCATTCATGTATGTTATTTCATGTATATATAATACTTGATTTCATTCGATGCCATATATATCTTTTTGTTTTTGCCTCATTTCAGAGCGTTTTGATCACCACTGTCCCTGGGTGGGAAACTGCGTGGGGAAAAGAAACTACAGATTTTTTTACATGTTCATTTTATCTCTGTCATTTCTGACGGTCTTTATATTTGCATTCGTTATCACGAACGTTATACTTCGTAAGTATGCAGGAAGAAGCCATGTTTGTTTTTATTTATATTTGCCTTTCATCTCAATTTGTTTGTGAATTTTTTATTTCTTTGCATGTGGGAGTTTGCATGGTATATTGGTACCATTTTTATTACGATACTGAGCACAGTAGTGAATTTTTCCAACCTTTTGTGTGATTTATTCCATAATTTCATCAAGCTCCCTGGAAATTAAATTCTTATTAAATTTAGAAGAAAATGAAAGTGTATGGGTTTTGCCTCTTTAATGCGTTTATACTTCAGATTGGCACATTGTGTTACTGTAGGCAAAAGCCAGTTGACCTAGTTTTCTTAAAAGTACTTATGAATTTTTAATTCATGTTAATGTAGTCAACACCCCACATAAATGACTTCTTTTAATTTTCATAATTTTACGCCCTGATTACTGAATGTTTTTATCATTTAATAGTGTATTTGAAAGTTTTATATTTCAATACCAAAAATGTAACAAAGCCTCGGATCAAATAGAAAATACTATGACTACTGACGTGCACGTAAATACACAACATCATGAAGATTCAATGTATTTGATGGGCTATATGCTTTATGCCCTTCTTCGCGTTGGCAGATTCTAGCTTCTTATTCTGTGGTTAAATTACATCGTTCCTTGTGCTTTATTAGTGTGCGAAAATATTTTTGTGAACCCTTTACTTTTAAAAGCACATGAGGTAATGAAGGCAAAACTGTTCATAGGTCTCCTGGCTGCTCAGTCTTGTGAGGCTGACAATGGTAGGGTTGCTGGCAGAGATTCTAGCCCATTTATACAGATTTGAGAACTGTATGTTTATCTTTAAACATGGTAATGTCGTCCTTTAAGTACCATAGTTTTCCTACCAAATAGCCTACTATCATAGAGGTTGTTTTATAGGCAAGACAGTTTGTGAGTTTTGTAGAGTAGGTGTCCTCACCATTTTCCTTGGAGTCTAGAATAAGATAGAGCAAGTAGGGCCCCATTTAAAGCGTACCTATCTTTACAAAAGATAAACATTACAACCACTCCTTAGACAGGTGTAGATGCATGCTAAGTGGAGTGGAGACAGAAATTTTGTGTAATCTGTTTTTTGGTTCGCTTTCCATCACTTTGCATGCGATCTAAGAATGCATATTTTCTCTCTCCATGCCTGCTGAGTGGGTTGGCTTTTCTTGATGTTCTGCTAGTGCTGTGCTCGGTATTCTGAGCCAGTCAAATGTCTCTCTATTTTTTGCTATCCACTCCCATTTCAGAGAGAGAACATCTGCAGCTGCATCCCCCTCTCAGGCTTTTATTTACTGTATTACTCTAGATGGATTTTTTGGTGACTGAGGAGGTTTCTGAACATTTTACAGGCAGGGAAGGGGGAAACTACAGGCTGCTGGAAGGTGAGAAATATGCCCCTTTCCCTTAAGATATTACAAAGCTTCATGTACTCACATGTACTACTGATTTTAAACGAAACAAAAAAAAAATGATAGGTACGCTTTAAAGACCATGGTGAGACTACATTTTTACAGTGTAAAACCAACTCTAGTAGATTACCTGGTAGGTCACTTGAACACCTATTAGCCTATAATTAAGAACATTTTGTTTGAGTAGAATTTATTTATGTGGTGGTGTTTGTAGGACATGGAATGAGGTAGGAGAAAAAGTTAAGGCCTTTTTTATTTTACCTTTACAGTATTAGGTCATATATAATTCTTTAAGGATTACATGAATGTTGGCATATCCCCTTCTGTCAGGTTTTGCTTTACTTGGCTTAATACATTTTCATCCAGTAAAGGAGTTATCCCTTCGTGGACATTTGTCATATTCACAGGACATTACATAAATGTCCAATAGATGCAGGTTTCACCTCTTGGACCCGCACCTATTTCTAGAATGGGGCCCCTGGACACTCATCCTACCTTTTTACCACCTTACCCTGCTCCTGATGCTCTCTGGCCACTGTCTGAGGTGTTCTGGAGTTCAGTACAGCTGAGCTACGCTGCTTCTGTAAGTCCCATAGAAGTAAATGGGAATTTACGAAAACCGCGTAGCATGCCGTGCTACGCCACTTTAACCCAATTCCCATAAAAGTGAATGGGAATTGAGAATGTTGTAGCTCGGCTGTTTGCGTACTCCCGACCACCTTGTCAGTGTTGCCGGAGAGCAGCGGGGCAATGTAGGATGACAGTCGCGTGTCCCTAAGGTTGGACCTCAATCTATCTAACATTTATGACACATCCAGTCATATTATTAAAGTCTCTCAATAGCTTGGGAAGGGAATAGCGAATGGAACACAGGCAATAGAAAAGAGGTGGTGATTATGAAAAAAAAAAAAGTAGACTTTTTTTTTTGTATTCCTGTACAATACCTTTTAAATCCGGCACTGCATTGGTGTCTGGGCCAGTCTACAGGGAGATTTGACTGAGGGGGTATAGTATAGACTGGCTTCATAACGTGAACATAATACTACAACCCAATATTGTTTCTACTTTCCTACAGTAGCGTTCATGCTGGTAACATCATATAACTGATCTGTTCTTCATGAAACATCGGGAAAGTTGGGCCGCTGCTCATCTGAGCTTCTCTTTACTTGAACATCACATGAGTTGTATTTCATTACTTGGGAGGCTTTGTTAAAGATGCATGAATAGTGAAGCTTCTAAATAAATACTAAAATCCAGACACTTTTCCAGTTCTGCTTTTTTTTATTTTATTTTTTTTTATTTCTAGGCTCTCAACAATCAGGATTTCTCAATGCCTTAAAGGACAGTCCTGCAAGATATCCTTTAAAAAACATAATGGGGTCAACAATTATTTTCTTGTCTGTCTCGAACAGATCATTGGTGGGATGACAATGTCACGAGCAATAAATTATAAGTATCGTATTCGCAGTCCATTGGAATGCTAGGAAAAATTTCCAGGTTTTCTTCCAAAATACAGATTCCTTCAAGGCAAATATTGTTTGGATTTGAAGGTCGAAGTGCTGTTGCCAATTCAAAAAATAAAAACTCTGCAAATAAAAATAGATGCAAGGTAATATGTATTTTCCCACAACATTGGAAATGCAAGTCCATGCAATATATAAAAACAACTTTTTAACTCGATAGATGTAAATCTTTGCTAATTGTTAGTGAGAAATCTTAGGCTCATTAAAAAGGTTTGGTGCTTGTCTTGCAGTTTATTTTGAAGGTATAAAAGAACAAAATTAAAGTCATTTTGCTTTTTCTATGTTTGTTTTTTTTGTTTGCAGTTAAAATATCTTGTACATGATCATCAAAGCGGAGATTCGTATTTATTTTGACACAAGTCATCGTGATTATCACCATAACCTTTATTTTGCATCCGACTGCAAATAGACCTAACTATATAAACTAAGAACTATCATGAAGACCCATAAAGAAAGAAAATACAAATTATGGGTCTGTACCAATCTGCCTGCCGCCATCCATTCTACTCATTTTGCCAACTTTTGGTGTTTGAGGGTTTAGTGATTGGTATTCCTGTTATACTCCTGTTGGTGTAGGGTAACAAAGGGGTTACTATTAATATCAATTATCCATGGTGGTCTACATTGGTTAAAGGATTTTTCCCATGAGGGACATTTATGACATATCCACAGGGTATGTTATAAATGTCAGATAGATCTGGGACCCACACCTGTCTCTAGAACAGGGCCCCTAAACCCCGTTCTACCTCTGTGTTCCGGCTGATTTCTAACCATGAAGGACAAAACAGGGTAGCTCGCTGGGCTGCGCTCTTTCCGTAAGCCCCATAGAACTGAATGGTAGTTACGGAAACCGCATAGCTTGCATGCTACGCTGGTTCCATAACTGCCATTCACTACTATGTGAGTTACGGAAACGGCGTAGCTCAGCAAGTTAGGCTGTGGCCGGGAGTCGGCGTGAGCACAAAAAGCTAGAACGGAGTTTAGGGGGCCCCGTTCTAGAGAGGTGCGAATCCCAGTGGTGGGACCCGCATCTATCTTACATTTGACGTATCCTATGGATATGTCACATGTCCCTCATGGGGAAAACCCCTTTAAGGGGCTAATACCTAATATTGTAGGTGGTCTAGGGTGGTTAACACTTTTTATATAAAATGATTTGGTTTATTATTGTTAAGAGATTAATGGTGGTGGGGCAGGTAAATGTACCTTAATTTTTATTAAATCTCAATTTTTCTGATAGAGCTCCAAATCATCAGCTAATAGATCAATATGCTGTGAGCTCCCCCTAGTGATGGGGATATAATTTAACTCAGTGGGGGGGGGGGGGGGTAATTTATTAAGCCCTAATTTGCGCTATAATTTATGCCAGATTTCTGGTCTAAATTATAGTCAAGTTATCAGACCCCCTTCTACTTTTTTGAAAAGCGACAGAGGTGGCCAAAAAATACGAAAGACGCAAAAGCTAGTTTTTCTGCAAATTGCAAAGTATTTTTTATGTCGTACTACTGGTGTTGAGCGATTCATGAATTTCTTTCAGTGTCTTGTCCTGTGGCTCAGAGGTGGGGGGAGGTTTTCTGGGTAATAGGAAAGCCCCAGTGTGTCCCTGCATAAGCTAAAAATATTAATATTGATAGAAATACCTATGTTCAAATGTGTTTTTCCTTTGATGTGCATCTTCCTTAACTTTGATCTCACTGTTCTAGAAGCTGTGGTGTGTTTCTTTTCTGTCTGGTCAATTGTTGGCCTGTCTGGTTTCCATACATATTTGATCAGTTCAAATCAAACTACCAACGAAGATGTAAGTACAGAAATTTCCAATGAATTTATTTCATGCCATCATATTCTGCAGAGCTGTAGATTATCAGTCTAAACATTTTTCTGGTTGAGGTTATCCATGATAAACGTTGGCCGTTTTAGTGAGCATTCACACGTGGTAAATTTTATTTGCATAGTGACAGGCTGTCTCTTGAAACTGCATCGCTCTGTGTTCGGGTATGTTCACACGTACAAAGGCTGAAAATTACAGCGCTGTTTTCAAGGGAAAACAGCCTCATGTGGGTTTTTTTTGCAAAAATTTAAGCTTTTTTTTTTTTTCCCCCTCATTTAAAGCTTCTTTTGAGGGTTTTTTTTAGGCGTGTTTCTTAGTGACCATGGAAAATCCGCTCCAAAAAACGCTTCAGCACAGAGTATTTCACATTGAAAACAATCGGAAACTGTTTTTAGGCATTTTGCTAGTGTTTTTCCAAGCTTATTTCAGAGTTTACGCTCATAAATTTGCCTGAAAAACCTTGTGAACATACCCTAAGGCTAAATGCACATGTTGCAGATTTTCTGCATCAAAGCCGCAGGTAGTTCCACAAGTAAATTCCGCACCTAATAGTGCGTTTTTTTTAATGCATTTTTAGGTGTGGTTTTTAAATAAAGATGAGGAAATAGGTGCATTTTTTTGCTGTGGATTTCGGTGAGTTTTCTTTTAAAAGTAGTCAAATACAATTCGCAAACTGAAACACAAGATAAATTGATAAGCTGCGGTTTTTAAAATGCCGGTCACGTTACGTGCAGAAAAAAAAATGCAATGCGTAGATGAGATTTCTTGATCTCAATTACTTTGCTGGTACTGTGTTACTCTGGGGATTTGGCGCGTGAATGTAGGCTCAATGCAGGCAATGCATACTACGTGCGATCTTGCTGCGTGGATTTGCGTGTGGTAAATCCGCCTCGTAATACAGTACCAGCATAGTCAGAGATTCCAGGAAATATCATGTACACTTTGCAGTATTTTTCGGGAAGGAAATTTACCTGCGGTGCATATTTTAAAATCCACAGCATGTCAATTTCTTACAATTCGCAAGCGGAAACGCATCTGCCTAGTGCTGTGGAAAATCGCACCAAAAATGCAGTGTGAAAATGCGCCAAAAAACACATCAAAACTTAAACTGCCCAATGTAGGTTTTTTACCTGCCAATTTCCTGCGTATTGCTGCGTATTTTCCGCAGCAAAATATGCAACGTGTGCATGTAGCCGAATAGCGTCAACTGGATTCTTATTTTTTTTTCTCAGGATAGTTGCTTGAATATAGTTTCTAGTTTATATCATTGGGGTACATCGCACCATGGGAATAGGTCTTTTGCTCTGCCCAGACATGCCATACTCCTCTCACAGACACTAGCTTAATCAGTTTTAGCCTGTTCACAGCCTGGTCAACCCCCTGTGGGTGCCGGGAAACCAGGCGGTTTTCTGCACCTATTTTCCCCTCAACGCCAGCAATCTAACTACTGTTTGTTCTGCGTCCACAGGTGGAGTGCCAGTAACCCAAATTTAAATAAGCGGTTACTGAGGTTGTGAACCTGTAAACACCTATGTTTTATTGGGGTAGGGAAATTTATGGGTTAAATTGCAGGGGCCATAACAGTGCTGCTGGGCAGATTTGCCTTCCAGCTTCTTTTCTGGTCTAGATGGCAGTACTTTATTGGCTTATATAGGTTAACAGTTCCCCCGCTACACACATTTTTTTTTTTATTATTTTTTTTTTTCATTTTTATAGCCTATCCCTGGGTGGCTAGATTGTGGACCTCTTTTTTTTTTTGTAGCTGTTCCTTAGCCGGGCGTATGAAATTAAGCATCCTGCTTTTTGGAGGCCTAGGTCCCATCTTAGAGGGCTTTAGCCCCACCCAATCACGTCATGTGCTTTTGTCCCGGCCTATCGGTTTGCTTGGCCGCAGTTCTGGCTGTGGAAAGGCATCCTCTGTTGGGGGTGGTTTCCCTGTGATGCTGGATTTGCCCCTTCAAGGCCCTGGCTCCTAGGAACAACCAGGAATCACTCCTGCTCCATTACAGCTCCTTCAATAAGCCTCTCTAGCTTGACTAGCAGTACACAGGACCTTAGGCCAGCCCTGTGAGCAAATGTTTTCCCTGTTACAGTTGCTCACACATTTTTGTGTGCTTCCAAGGGGTTATTTACTTTTTTGGTCTAGGTGTCCTTTACTAATAGTGCAGCTTAACCAGGGGTCCTAGTCTTTCAGACACTGAAAACTAACAGACAATTAATAGCTTATCTCTGTTTCTCCTTTATTGTGGCATGTCCTAATTTCAGAAGGAGTCTGCCAGGTAGCTGGCACAGGTAGCCCTGGTAACTTTAATTGCCAGGAATAATAAATTCACACGCGTTCAGTCCACTCATTCTGCCCACAGTGCCCTCAACTCAGGACCCCTCAGAATGTTGCAACCCCTGAGTGGGTTAGGTTCTTTACTTGGGCCTTCCATAGCTGCAGCCTCTGCTCCACAGTTACCGTTTGCATCTGCCTGGGTGGGTAAGGCTTTCTCGGTTTGATGTAAGGCTTTCTCGGTTTGATGTAAGGCTTTCTCGGTTTGATGTAAGGCTTTCTCGGTTTGATGTAAGCAACTACTGTGGTATCCTGAAAGTGTGCAGCAACAGGACATGACTGACCTTGCGTCTAAGGCAATTCTAGCTTTTTTTCAATTTATTTTCAACTATTTCACTTCAGTCATTTCAATTCAATGCCTGCGTGTTGGCTAATCTTATTGCCATGCAGCGTTCTAATTCGCTAAAAACTTGGGCGGCTGACCAGGCTTCCAAAAAGCCCTCGTTGGAGTTTCTTTTATTGGTGACAGACTTTTTGGAAAATGTCTGGACAAAATTATTGCGGAGGCTACCAGTGGTAAGAGTTCTCTTTTGCCCCAGAAACGCCCACGCTGTCTGCAGCTTTCTCTTCGATCTCTGAGGTTTTGATACCCTCTGAACTCCTCTTCCCACAGGTTGTTCCCTTCCCTGCTCGCCCCACTGAGCCAAGACATCTAGACCCACCTGGCAAACATGCCCGAGCCCCAGAAGTCCTCCTCTGCAAAGATCACTTCACATTGAAGTTGTCTCCCCACTCGTATAGGATGTTCGAGTGGGGGGGGGGGCTGCTTTCTTTTCAGGAGACCTGGTTAGCTCATGTGCTTGACGCTTGGGTTCAAGAAGTGGTGTTGACAAGTTACAAAATAAAGCTCTCTGCTGTTCCCGCAGGGAGGTTCTTTCTGTCGACTCAACCACTTGCACTGGACCGCGCCTCCTGTCATTGTCCCAGTACCAAAGGCGTAACGGTTTCAGGAGTTCTACTCTAATCTCTTTACAGTTCCAAAAATATTGGTCTCGCTTAGTTCATGTTCGACGGTTTCAGATGGAATTCCAGTGTTCTGTGGCATAGTTGGAACAAGGAGCGTTTCTCTCGTCCATCTACACTTGTGATGCATACCTCCACATTCCCACATTTACAGTTCCTCCCCACTTTACCTCAGATGCGTTTTAACGTTGTGGCTGTTGAAGCCGAGGTTCAGAGGGCGTGGGGTCTCTCTCAGACAGTGTTAGATGTTGAGAGGCAGGAAGCCTCAATCGGCCAAGGTGTACCACCGCATCTGGAAGATCTATTTTATCTATTGTAAATCTCTTAATTTCCACCCTATGTTAATTTTTTACTCCTGGATTTCCTGCAATCAGGATCTTGATCTGGGACTTGGATTGTCTTCACTTAAGGGTCATGTCTCTGTTCTGTCCGTTTTTTTTTCCAGCAGGTGGTGGCCCTTCCAATTGAAGAATTTTCTGCAGGGAGTGGCTCACACCATCCCTCCATTCAGACAAACCCCTGAGCCTTGGGATCTCAATTAAGTCTTTGAAGTGCTTCAGATATCTCACTTTGTACCTTTTGCGGGAGGTTTTGTTCTCTCTTGGAAGGTGGCCTTCCTGATAGCTGACACCTCCATCAGAAGGGTTTCGGAAATAGCTGCTTTGTCATGCAGGTCAACCTTTTTTGTCATTCACTAGGATAGGTTGTTTTCCATCGTGTCTCTTCCTTCCAAATGTAATCTTGTCTTGTCCCTATTTTTTGTTCTCCTTCCAGGAAAAGGAGGGAAAAGGCTCTACATTGCCTTGAGCAGTCAGTGTTTCTTACTTTTTTGTTCCCGAGGGGCCACGCAAGGGATCGACAACATATGAGGCAACCATAGTGTGTGGGATCTGGTCTGCGATATCAGAAGCTTATCGGTTCAATGGTAAAGTTCCTCGCCTTCAGATCACTTCCCATTCTACAAGGTCTGTTGGTGCCTTCTGGGCGATCCCGCATCAAGATTCAATTGCTCAGGTATGCAAGGCTGCTACCTGGGCTTTGGTGCACACCTTTACCATGTTTTACCAAATACATTCTTTGGCCTCCTCTGATGCAAGTCTCAGTCACAGATTGCTGTGTAAGACAGGTTGCTAGGCTGTAGTTTCATTTTTTTTTCCTACTCACTGGGACTACTTTAGGAGAAAATTAGATTTTTGCACTCCTCCTAAAATATTTTTCTCATCATTTGGTAACTGGGCAGGCCTTAGGGGTGTGCGACCTGTGCCATTGTACAGGGCGCATCACTCCAGCAGGTGGAAGGCGGCGCTGTGCTGGCTCCCTTCCCCTGCTTGTGTATCAGAAGCGCCTGGGTCAGGCGACCCAGCAGCTGCCTTTTCCACCCGAGCGCATCTCTCAGTGGCGTTGCTACGGCCGTAGCAGCCATAGCGGCATGAGGGTGCCCGTACCGCCCGTCTGGACAGGCACCCACATTCAATAGTATCTGCGTCCTTAGGACGCAGATGCTATTTCACCCTATGGCAGCGCAGGGAGGTATCTCCCTGCTCTATCTACTAGGCCAGTGGTTTCCAACTGTAGATAGCATCCTTTACCGCCGTACATGGCACCCCCCCCCCACCTCCATAGATGGCAACCCTCACCCCTCCCTGTAGATGGCACCACTGTATCTCCCTGAAGGAGCGTAATCCCCCTGTGGCTGGGAATTCCGCTCCTGGAAGGAGCGCTTGATGTCTATGTCCATATACGGGCAGAGAAGTCGGGGTTCTGTCCTTTAGTGGAATCCCCGGTCACAGCGTCTGCAACGCTGTGGATGGGGATTCCACTCCAGGAGTTGCCCCTGATGTTACTTTCCATATATGGACAGACATTATGCACTCCGTCAAGGAGCGGAATCCCTGGCCACAGTAGGATTCTGCTCCTTCAGGGAACTACATTGGCGCCGTCTACAGGAAGGGGTCTTTGTGGCGCTACCTACAAGGGGGCTGTGTGGCGCTACCTACAAGGGGGCATCTGTGAGTGGGGGGGCTGATGGTCTGAGTGGTTTCGGCCTCTGACCTCCCATTGAAATTAATAGGCGGCCGAAGAAAGCTGCAGCGCTTGTTTTGGAGTTCTTTTTTGCCTGCGGATTTTGCATTAACTTCAACAGCTTAAGAAAACCGGTCAATCCAAAATCTGCCTCAAATTCCTGAAGGAATTTAGAGGAAGATTTTTTTTTTTTTGCCTTACAAAAAAAACATTGTGTGAACAACCTGAGAGTGTAGTGCTTGGTTTTTAGCTGTTTTCTGTCTCTCAACTATTTTTGGTAGGGGTGCTTTGAGGAAATGGTTTTTTTTTCCTGCCTAGAGTCCGAAAAGGTTGAGAAACTCTGTACTAGGCTACAGGCCGTTCGGCCTATCAGGGGCAGGATCCCTGCGCAGGCTGGCGTGGTCATTGGATCACGCCGGCCTACGCAAGGATCCCGTCGTCTGCATTGTGGAGCAGGTCCGTTCGTCGTGGAAACCGGGCCTTGGTGAGTACAATTTCTTTTTTTGGGGGGGGGGGGGCTGCACGACACTATATACAAGGGGGAGGTGGGGGCTCTGCGGCACTATACAAGGAGGAGGTGGGGGGCTGTATTGCACTGTCTACAAGAGGGAGGTGGGGGCTGGATGCTCCTGTATACAAGGATGAGGTGGGGGATTATGGCACAATCTGCAGGGGGGCTCTGTGTGGCAGCTTGGGGAGGGGGGCATTTTACTGCGTGGAGGCCGCTAAGCAGATATTATACTGTGTAAGGACACTGCAGGGGGCAATATACTGTGTGTTGCACTTAGGGGGCATGATACTGTGTGGGCACAATTATAGGACAAAATACTGTTCCTTGAAGGGGTTATATATTATACTGTGTGTGGGGCACTAAAGGGGCATTATACTGGGGGGGGGCATTTTGCTTTTTTATGGGGCATTTGTTTTATGATGGGGTGGGGCGCCGAAAGATAATTTCGCACGGGGCGCCATCTATCCTAAGGTCAGCCCTGTTTAGGAACACAGGCCCCGCCCTCTTTTGCTGTGTTTCAGGCACGGGACCTTTATTCTGGCTGTTTTGATTGCTTCTTCCCAGGACCATGGACATTTTCTTGTTTTTTGTCTTTTTACTGCTTTCGGTACAAACTGATCTAGTGTCTGTGGGAGGGGTATGGCCTGCCTACGCGGAGATTTCACTGGGAGTTGAAAATCCAATTTATTTGTTTTTTTAGACTTCAACTGGAATTCGACTTTATAAAGAACGTATGGTTACTGCTGTCAAAAGTACTTACTTGCATCAGACTACACTTAACTGGAATGTTGAGCAGTTCTGTAAACCCATCTGAATAGTAATCATTGAAAAGTGATTCCAGGAGTGCATTTCATGATTTATGGCATGGTTTGATACGAAGTATTTAGTCTGAAATACATTAAAGTGTGTTTTAGTTAATATGCTTTAGGCTAGGTTCACATCTGCGATGGAGGCTCTGCAATTTTGTCCGGCAAAATGACGGAACCCAGACAGAGCCCTTTAAAGTCAATGGGTTCCATCATTGGCGTCTGTCGTAAAATGGATCCTGTGCTTCGGTTTTGTTTTTTCTTTTGATTTACTATGACGGAGCAGTACAAGAGAAAAAACTAACACCGATTTGAACCCAACCTAAGACAATAATTTTATGACACTTTGGAATATAATATATTTACATTTCATAGAGTGGAGTTAATACACATTCTAGAGAGACCATGCACAGCTTGAGTAACTTGTAAATGTATAATCTAATCACACCTTAAACTGGGGTTATAGAAGAGATTTTGGTCAATTTACTGTTGCCAGACCTTGGCTTTTCATGACAAGAATGAGCATGACAGATTCCGACCAATATCTGTGGAAAAATATTGGAACAGTGTAGTAACGTTGTTCATGCCAATCGTCCGATTTGTGTCCCATCAATAGAAGCCCAGACCAGGCCACAGCTCAAGGCAGATCTCGATCAGCGATTTGTCATTTTAACTTCTGGCATTATCACCCAAAATGACGACCTTCTCAGACCAACTGTGAACGACAAGGCGTTTAAAAAAACGTTCGTCTGAAATCCCTAATGTATGGCCAGCTTAAAGAGGCTCTGTCACCACATTAGAAGTGGCCTATATTGTACATGATTTGATCGGCGCTGTAATGTAGATTACAGCAGTGTTTTTTTTATTTAGAAAAACAATAATTTTTGACGTAGTTATGACCTATATTAGCTTTATGCTAATGAGTTTCTTAATGGACAACTAATGAACAATCAGGGTCATACACTTCTCTCCATTCATTTACACAGCACATAGCGATATAGCTATATCGCTATGTGCAGCCACATACACAAACACTAACATTACTGCAGTGTCCTGACAGTGGATATACATTACCTGCAGCCAGTACGTGATGTCTATTCAGAATCCTGACACTTCGCTAACCGTCCCGAAACGACAGCACAGCAAGCGTGATCTCGAGAGATTACGCTGTAAACCGTAATTTAAAACGAGATTACGCTTGCTGTACTGTAGTGTCGGGATTCTGAATAGACCTCACGTCCTGGCTGCACATAGCGATATAGCTATATCGCTATGTGCTGTGTAAATGAATGGAGAGACGTGTATGACTTTCCATTAGAAACTCATTAGCATAAAGCTAAAATGGGTCATAACTCCGTCAAAAATTATCGGTTTTATAAAACACACAGCTGTGATCTACATTACAGCGCCGATCACATCATGTACAATATAGGGCACTTATAATGTGGTGACAGAGCCTTTTTAATACTGCTTTGTAAACATCTGTTGCTATTTGTAGCAACTCTTATAACTGTAAGGCCTTCTACTATAATTTCAGATTAAAGGTTCCTGGTCAAGTAAACGAGGAAAAGAAAACTATAATCCGTATAGCTATGGCAATATTTTTACAAATTGCTCTGCTGCTCTTTGTGGACCAGTGAATCCAAGGTAAGGCTCCTGAAACTGCTGCCTGTTTTCTCACGTTTCCTGCCCAACAGTAATACATCCCTCCAAATGATGTTTTCCAAATCTCTTTAAAGGGGTATTCCAGGGACACGACAAATTATTTAATGGAAACTAATACAAAAATCTAAAAATGTTCGTAATATACATTCCTTTTTTTATTTTCTCATCACTTTCCTGAGCTTGCCCTCCGCTTACCATTCCCCGGTAGTTATCATTTTCTCAGCGTGTCGTTTCTCACGCTCTTATGCCTCTGCGTTCCTGGTATATGGTGACGTGGTATCTGGGGTGTGTGCATGCTGCTAGGGGGGGCTAGGTAGCATGCGGAAGGGAAGAATTGGAGTGTCTTATGCACACTGCTGTAGGCAGGATTGTTTGAGGGTGGGAGAGCATGGAGGGGAAGACGGGACTTACCCAGTAAGGATATTACCGTAAACATAGTTTGGAGAAGTGAGTGGGTGGCAAGCAATAACACTGCCCTGTTAACTGGAAGTGAGAGGTTCACGAATAAAAAATAAATGACATTTCTCGACATAACTATAAAAGTACTTTGAGAACATTCGATATTGATTTCGTATTTTTTTTTTATTTTTTATTTTTTTAATCCATCGGACAACACTTTTAATGTACACATCTCTACCATAGGTGATTTTATAGCGATTTGTCTATATAATTATTTCCTTATTTTCTTTCAAGCTTAATTGACCGCAGAGGAGTTGTGCAAGCTGATATGGCACAGTCAGTCACACCATCCAATGGATTGACTATGTATGGTTCTACTCAGTCCCAGAGCAATATGGTAAGATAAGCTATGTATTCAGTCATTCAGAAAAACTGAGTTACATACTGTACCTCATTCCAAAGGGTTTAAAATATAATACAACTGCAGCCCAGAGGTGCCAAGATGAAGCGTGCTGTATATGATGATGCTATTGCATTGACTGACAGGACATCCCAGGATGCGGTGCCATTTTACAACTGTAAAACACATGTTCAGATTCCCCAACTGCTAAGTGTAGAGCAAATCTAATAATAAAAAGACTGACAGGATTGTCTGATCACACAGATGTGCTGCCGTGCTTGTGGAGCTCATTCTCTTCCATCTGGTCATATCCTTCACATGAGCACGCACAAATTCCAGTAAAATCACATTGTGTTCTCTTCTCTTTTATTTCTTTAGCCCAGCTAACTTTTTTCCTTTCGTATTTTTGCATATTAAGTTATACTGCATTTGCTATATGGCTTTAGTCATCTATAATTTACGCTCATAGAGTTGTTCAGGGTTTTATGATTCCATTCTGAGCAGCCCGCAACAAGTGGGACATGACACATATTGAGCATTAAAAGCTCTCA
Organism: Rhinoderma darwinii; assembly: GCF_050947455.1. Lineage (NCBI taxonomy): Eukaryota > Metazoa > Chordata > Amphibia > Anura > Rhinodermatidae > Rhinoderma > Rhinoderma darwinii. Next base: position 300,163,321 of record NC_134690.1, on the reverse strand, counting down.
AAAAGTAAAGTTACCTGTTTCTTGGGACGACATATCTCAATTCAGTCTTCATTCTCTAAATTACACTAGAGAATAAATCTGGACTGATTGGTTGATATGGGCACCAAGGTCACATTTTTGTCTGCCCATGCCACGGGGCAGCTCATTGAGCATGTATAAACTAGATTGAAATTCTATAAAACTACTTGTATTGTAAAGTACTGCTCTATGCCGTCACATTATTATTATTTTATTTTTGTTCTATCTATAAATGACACAGAATTTCTATGTAATATTTCACTTGCTGTGTTTTCTTGAATATATTCCTGTGGCAGAAATCATATATCACACAAAACATTGTTGCTTACTGACTAATATGTAAGGTGCAGGCATGGACTTCAATGCTAAAGTATATAGTTTTTTTTTCTGCAATTATTTGTCCATCACACAACAAAATAAGTCAATGTCCAGATGGAAAAATGTTGCTCAACAAGCCATGTCAGAATTGCTTCAGCAATTTATTTCTCCTAACAGATCATTAGCTTAGATCTCTACCCCCTATTAATACTGTGATCTGGGTTTGTATGGTTTACACTAGGCAAGCAAATTGCTTGTTTATTAAAAGTTTTCTGATTCTTCTAGCTTGGAGTTTAATGTAAGCTTTTGAAAAAAGATCAGTGTAAATTGGACATCAGAAGAAATTTGTACTATCCACTATAAACCCTCCATTTTTCCCAGTTTTAAAATAGAAGTAATGCTTAATGGGTCTTTGTATTGTTTGCTCTACCTGCCAGTGTCATGAGCGAGCTGAGTAATGTGTATTCAATCCACTGAAAAGGACATAAGAAAAGAGCTTTGTGAGAAAAGCCCGGTCAGCCAGTCAGCATTACTCAAAACATTCATGTCAATGTTGATTGGCTGAGGTCAGCTGACGGAAAGGGCACTATTCACAACGCTCCTCCTTCGTGTCCTCTTCACTTGGATGCAGACAGGGGGTATGCAGCTTCTAATGACCGTAGTGCTTTGAATCATTGAATCATTGCATCAGTAATTCCAGTGCTGTAAATTCTGTGCAGTGGAAAAAAAAAATTGCTCTCATACAATATAAAGCATGTAGGTTATGAGGGATGGTTGTCAGGGAAGTGGAGGTCCGGGGCGATATGAGGAGGACCACTCCAATGTTCACATTCCATTTTTACCTGTCTCCATCCTTTACATCGTCCAGTATCCTTAAAGGGGTTGTCCGGGCACGGGTGTTTTTTCATACTGATGACCTATCCACAGGATAGGTCATCAGTTTATGATCGGTGGGGGTTCGATAACTGGACCCCGCACCGATCAGCTGTTCTGGCTGCCTCTGGGCACCGGATGTCAGTGCCGGAAGCAGATGGCTCCGGTCACAGTATAGTGACCTTGCTTCAGCTGTGCTCATATTCAAGGGAATAGAAGTGTACGGAGCCATCTGCTTCCAACACCCGGTGCACAGTGGCAGCCAGAACAGCTGATCTGTCAACTCTAAATACCTGCTTTACGCCATCATATTCATTAAACCAGCTGCATAAGGTCACATACACATTGATATATCCTTTATGCGGAATATAGATTACTGTTGTCTCAAGGTTACTCAACATTCCCACAAAGGGCTGTAAAACTAGCTTTCGCATCTTCCAGTAATTCCCCATTGTCCTGACTGAGTACATTAGAGACTCAAGCTGGTGCTAAAAATACAGTACAGTGTTAATGGATGTAAAATGGTGGCATTGCATATTAGTGATACACTAAAAGCACCATCTTTACTGTTTAGTTTTCTTTAAATATTAGGCTGCTAGACGGACTTCATTTGGTTATATAAAGTGGTGACAAATTCTCTATGAGAGCGCTGTATATAGCCAAACGCTGTACTCTGCTATCTCCGGCACTTCCTTAGAGAATGAATGGAGCAGCAGTGCGCATGAGTGACCTGCCGCTCCTTTCAAACAGAGGGTACGGAACTACCGTTCTCATGAACGGTAGGGTTGCCAGCTGTCGGACACCCACTGATCAGCAACTTACCCCCTATCCATAGGATAGGGGGTAACTTGTTCTAACCGGAGTACCTATTTTAAGATTATTCTAAAGTCTGAGTATTATCTGAAACCTCTATTGACCATAGAGGTTAGTAATGTCTATCTCCGTATATGGGGAACTAAAGAGGGTTTAGCTGCATTCTAAGGGATAGCTCACACGGCAATTTTTGGTACTTATTTTGATGCAGAAACAGTGTTGGAATTGGTGCCAAGAAACTTCCTAAATCACCCCCATTGATTTCAATAGGAGGCAGAGGTTCTTATTGTTGCCGGGCGGCTTTTGGCCGTGCGCAGCAACAACAAAAAAAAGTGGCATTCTACTTTCTTCGAGCGGTTTCCACCTCTGACCGTCCATTGAATGGAAGGCAGAAAAAACCTGCAGCGTTCATTTGGAGCGTTTGATGTGTCAAAATAACTGAAGGAATTTTGAGGCAGATTTTTTTTTTCTGCCTGCCTGCCAAAAAAACCGCAGTGTGAACTTACACTAAGATGTCCACCCTCTGTCCGCACAATCCTTATTTGACAGTCTTTACTGTACCTGATAAATATCTGGAAGAGCCTGGTCAGTTTGTCGGTTTTATCTTCGGGTCGTACATGTTTTACATGAGTCCGGCTTAATATTTATCCACCTACTCGGTCTTTAATTAAAATGTCGGTGTGTTTGATGACCAATTTTTACGACTGTATTTGTCCCAGCTGGCATCTAGCAGTTTTATGTTTGTAATATGACTATTTCTGAACATGGGTACATTTAATTTATGTTGCTACTTACTAATACATAAGTCTGAAACCACATGCACTTATAAACTTGTTATGCAGCTAGGTGAGAACTGGAGAATGTAAATAGTGATCATTTAATTTAATTTTCTCATTTTCACTGGTAAGTACACTGTGTAAGGTCGCATTCAGACAGGCGTATTGCAGCTGCATTTTAGTGTCTGTATTACAGCCTGCTGTCCAAGTGAACCCTACAGTGATCGAAGTGCTGTTGGAGCTGTTTCTTCTGGCTACATTATAAACCCTAATATGAAGCTGCATTTTGGCCATATGAATGCAGCTTTAAGATGTCTAATGTTTTTAGTGGTTCGTAAATCCGTATCTTGGAACACCTTACTGTTGTATAGGAACTTTTCATCGTAATCCGTTAGGTTTCAGTAACCCTATGTTGATTGATCCCAACGTGGGGCTTTGTAAGTCCCCTGCACTGAATTAAGAACCAATATTGTATAGCTTTTGAACGCTAATTCTAACTCTTCTGTATTTTCTCTTCATACCTTTTATTCTCTTTTCTCCACATCTGCCCGTGTTTTCATTTTATTTCCTTGGAATGCCCTTTGTTTTCGTATTTATATTCCTCCATCCCCTTCCGTTCTGCAGTGTGACCAAGACCAATGCATTCAGAGCACCAAATTCGTTTTACAGGCTGCAGCCACACCACTTCTACAGACTGAGCCAACAGTAACTACCGATGAGCCACCGCTGCCGGGGAAGACAACCATAAGTGCTCCATGTGCTTCTTTAGCGCTTGGCCAGCCAACACCACCATCTTCAATGCCAAATCTGAATTCAGAAACGGTTCTAACAGACATGATACCTTTAAAAGAGGATATTGGAAACCATCAGTTCCTAACACCAGATGAAGCACCATCACCACCAGGAATGCTGCCAGCAAACAGCCCTGTGACTCATAGCCATACTATGCATGTCCTGAATCTTGTCAGCCAAGACTCTTTGCATGAAGACTCTGTGCGTGGTCTCGTAAAGCTCAGCTCTGTGTGACCAAATGTGACACTGCCCATCAAACATAATGCACAAAGGTCAAACCCTGTGATAAGACTGCACTGTGTGATGATGAAAAATGCCCACTGTACAGTGATGGAAATTGCAACACGGCAACAATCTGCCTCATTAAAATAAGTATATTTTCAGCAATTCGGTTGGATTTCGAGAAATGACTGGAATGGTCCTGTAAATCGGGAAACGCAGCAGGATATCTGTTCTGGATACTGTGTATTGATCTGCTTGTCCGGTTCTACCTGTGTATACATAAATACTCCTTATTTTCCTAACCAGTGGAAATACAGTGGATATCAAAATGCTAATTTTTTTGAACAATTTATTTTGGCCAATTGCCATGCCCTGGTTTTGTAACTGTGTAACATGCTAAATATAAGGTACACCAACCTACACTGTGTTCTATAATAGCAACATTTTCATTTGAGAACTCGTGGTCCAAATGATGTTCCTTTTCCCAGGACACAGTGCTGCATTTTCATGTTGGCTATGGATAATAAATGCGGCTTTTTTTTTTTTATTCAGTTATATTTCTGGTTAAACTAAGGGCACCGGGAAAAGGGACTTTCTTTTTTTTTTTTTTTTTTCAACTGTGCCCAAATTGAAAAGGGCTTATGTTGCTGAATGACCATGCATTAAGCTAATCACTTGTAGAAGTGCTTAGATATGGTATATACCATTACACTTTTTTTTTTTTTTTTCCCCAAATATGTGCTGAGACATCAAATAAACTAACATTTGTTTTGTTTTTTGTTTTTTACTGGTCTCTGGCGAATTCTGAGAACAATAAGCTATTTCCTTTGCATATTCAACTTCTTACATATTGGAGTAAAATTTGTACTTAATGGTTTCTTGTAAATGACTCGGGTTGAGGAATAGTAATGTTACTTTTTTTGACAGACTATAGTGTTTTGAATAAAGGCATTGTTATAAAACTGTATATCTCTGAATTATCTCTGAATTGTCCAGGTTTGCCAAAGAAAGTAGACAGCGATTTGCAGTTGTTGCATTTAAGTATCTGACCATTTTACTACTGTTGCTATACATAAGGAAACAAAATTAAAGTCTACCTTAGGGCAGATTGGCTACAAGCAGGCCTAAACCTACCATCCTCTTGACTGTTCTGCGTGACTTTGTTCAGATATTGCTCGCTTACCTTCTTGGCCTTTTTGATACACACATTAAATCCTCGCTCTTGCTCTGCTGGTCTTCGTTTCCATATTTGCTATAACGGTAACTTTATGGAAGGTGTTGACTGTTCTTTCCTAGGGTGCTATTACGGAAACTAAGGAGTCTGAGCAAAAGGGTCTGCTCTTCCATGTTATCAGGGCAGAACTTTATCTGAATAGATTGGTCCACCGTTAAGGCTACTTCGTTACTCGTGCTAATTTGCAAAGTTTTAAGAAATGGTAAAGGAGATTTCAAACGAATCACTATTATGTCATATTGATACTAAGTTTAAGTTTTCAGGAGAGGTCCAACCGCTGGGATCCCAATTGATACGAAGAACTGTGGTATAGGGTTGCTGGTGTAGAGTTGACACAAATATCCAGTGGATATGCCAAAAATTGAAATGTCATTAAACTTGTAATTGTGCTAACTTGTTTGCATGGAATAGCATTTTTTGTAAAGCTTTTTTTTAAAGACAATTTTACATGGTTTTTCAGTTTATTGGGGTTTTCCAATTTTAAGAATTTATGACAAATCCACAGGGTAAGCTATAAACATCTAATCTATCTAACCCTAACCTTTTAACCCCTTCCACCTGCATGCATTTTGGGCCTTAATGACCAAGCAATTTGTTTCGTTTTTTTCCAGTTACATTCAAAGTGCTGTAACTTTTTTATTTTGCCATTGACTTGGCTGTATAAGGATTTGTTTTTTGCGGGATGAGTTGTATTTTTCAATGGCACCGTTTTGGGGTATATAGAATTTTTTGATAAACATTGAGGGGGAATAATAAAAAAAAAAAATGCAATTTAGCAATTGTTCTATACATTTTAAACTTACGCTGTTCACCATGCGGTGTGAATATAATGTTACCTTTATTTATGGGTCATTACGATTATGACAATACCAAATATGTATAGTTTTTTATGTTTTACTACTTTTGCAGAATAACAAAACTTTTGAACTAAAATAATTTTATTTTGCATAAGGCTTTCCAAGAGCCATAACTTTAGTTTTCCATCGATATGGCCATATAAGGGCTTGTTTTTTGCGGGACTTCATTTCTACCATTGTGGGCTACATGGGACTTATTGATTGATCTTTTTGGGGAAATGTGAAAAAATAGCAACTTTGCCGTTGTTTTTTGCGTTTTTCTTTTTATGGTATTCACCTTATGGTTTAAATAATATGCTCTATTGTTTGGGTCATTACGGTCACGGCGATACCATATATGTGTAGTTTTGATTTTATTTATTACACTACTAAATAAAACCACTTTTTATGGAAAAATGTTTTTTTTTGTGTACCTTTTTTATTTTTGTTTTTTATTTCACATAATTTTTTTCAGTCCCACTAGGTAACTTCACTGTTCGATCTTTTGATCTCTTATATAATGCTTTGCATTATTGCCTCTGGCACAGCATAATAGGCATATAGCCAGGGCAGGCCTGGGGGCCCTTGCTAGGCCCACGGCTGCCATAGCACACCCGTGGCGAGATCACATTTTTGGGCAACGGATGGTTGACAGAGAGCTCCCTCCTTCTGTAAACCACTCAGATGCAGCCGTCTCTAATGACCGCGGCATCTGACGGGTTAAATGGTCGCGATCTAAGGAAACTTTGATCACTATCGTTAAAGCAGGACCCCGGTTGTCATCAGACATCTTAGCACCCGCTCCAGCCTGCACGGGACACTCTTCCAGGGCTCTGATTATGCAGCTGTGAATAGCGCCGCTTAGAATGAGGCCCCTTAATGACAGACATGTAAAGGCGTATCAGCAGTCATTAAGGGGTTAAGATTAGCATGTTGCCCCCATTCGCCTATTTGCAGGCAATGTAGAGCGCCGCACAAGTCCGGCCACCTCTCTATCACTGTGGCGGCTGAGAGTGAACTTGAGTCACCAGACCCTACTACTCTGTAGAATGAAGGGGCCTACAGCACTCTTCCAAGCGCCATATTATATGTTTCGGAAGTTTCTGTTTCTAATACTTGTGCATATGAAAGCTACATTTATTCTTAGAGAACTTTAATACATATGTGGTTTACAAATGCTATGATAACGAAAATAAAATAAAAATGGTACAGTTTAACCACTTAACGACCAGGCCTATTTTGGCCTTAACCCCTTAGTGACCAACAATACGCCTTTTAACGTTCGTCACTAAGGGGCCTTAGGCTAGGCGGATGCCTTTTCACGTTCGCCTAGTCTAAGGGTATGTTCACACGCTGAGAGGCAGTTACGTGTGAAAAGACAGACTGTTAACAGCTGCCTCGTTTCACACGTAAAAGCTCCTCCTTGTAATTTACGAGGCGTCTGAGACGCTCGTAAACCTTGAGCCGTGCTTCATTGATTTCAATGAAGAACGGCTCAAATTACGTGGCAAAGAAGTGCCCTGCACTTCTTTGCCGAGGCAGTAAATTTACAGGTCGTCGTTTGACAGCTGTCAAACGACGACTCGTAAATAACAGGTCGTCTACACAGTACGTCGGCAAACCCATTCAAATGAATGGGCAGATGTTTGCCGACGTAATGTAGCCATATTTTCAGACATAAAACGAGGCATAATACGCCTCGTATACGTCTGAAATTTGGCCGTGTGAACATACCCTTAGTCCTGCACGGGTCTGATGACAGCTGAGCTCCTGCTCCAACGTTCGCGATCGAAGTTTACTTAGATCGCGGCCGTTTAACCCGTTAAATGCCGCCGTCAATAGCGACCGCGGCATTTAACTTTGTTTACAGAGGGAGTGAGCTCCCTCTGTCACCCATCGGCGGCCCGCAAATTCAATCGCGGGTCTCCGATGGGGTGTCATGGCAGCCGGGGGCTTGATAAAAGCCCCCAAGTCTGCCATGGACATATGCCTGTTAGGACGTGCCGGAGGCACGTCCTAACAGATTGCCTGTCAGATTTACACTGACAGGCAATAATGCTCTGGTATACGAAGTATACCAAAGCATTATAGCAGCGATCTGAAGATCGCACAGTAAAGTCTCCTAGTGGGACTAATAAAATAAGTCACCAATGTGAAATAAAGATTATTACTAAAAAGTACAGTAAAAAGTGGTTTTATTTAGTAGTGTAAAAAAAATAATAAAATACACATATATGGTATCGCCGCGACCATAATGACTCCATTAATAAAGTTAATATGTAATTTAAACCGCAAGGTGAACACTGTAAAAAAAAAACGCAAAAAACAATGGCGAAATTGCAATTTTTTTCCATTGCCCCCGAAAAAAGTCATAATAAAGAATCAAGTCCCATGCACCCCAAAACGGTACCAATCAAAACTACGTTTTGTCCCGCAAAAAAAACAAAGTCGAAAAAATCACTACATTGATGGAAAAATAAAGTTACGGCTCTTGGAAAGCAACGATGCAACAACAAATAATTTTAGTTCAAAAGTGTTTTTATTGTGCAAAAGTCGTAAAACATAAACTTCTACATATGTGGTATCGCCGTAATCGTACCGACCCTTAGAATAAAGGTAACATGTTATTTACGCCGTACAGTGAATGGCGTCAATTTAAAAACGCATAGAACAATGGTGGAATTTCAGGTTTTTTTTATAATCCCCCCCCCCCCCCAAAAAAGTTAATAAAAGTTAATAAATAAATTATGTACCCTAAAATGGTGCGATTAAAAAGTACAATTAATCCCGCAAAAAACAAGTCCTGATACAGCTATGTAGACGAAAAAATTAAAAAGTTATAGCTCTTTGAATGCGACTATAGAAAAACGAATAAAATAGCTTGGTCATTAGGGCCTAAAATGGGGAAAGGTGTCTATTTTATTTTTTTACATTTTTGCTTTAATCTATGAGCCTATTTTTTATTTTTTTTATGATTTTAATATGTTCCTTAACCCCTTAATGACCGGGCCTGTTTGTACCTTAATGACCAAGCCAGATTGATAAAGTTAGACATACCAGATTTGAGAATAACTCTGTGAAAGTTTTGAATATCCAAGTAATTCTGACATTGTTTTTTCGTCACATGTTGTACTTTATTTTAGTGGTAAAAGTAGACTGATACAATTTGCGGAAATTCATAGAAAAATGGAAGAAATTTTTTAAAAATTACCATTTTTCCCTGTTTTTAACTGCAATATGTCACATATGTACACATATACTGTACAATTTTTTTAATTAAATATATTTTCATCTCTTTACTTTATTTTGGCAGCACTTTTGAAAAAATAAAATAAGTTTTCAGCAATTTAGAGGACTTACAAATTGAATAATAATTTTATACATTTTGAAGTATATTTTGTTTTCCTGCACCAAGCCAGGTTGTCAGAGGCTCATAGGTCTCAGAGTGATGGAAACCCCCACAAATGACCCCATTTAGAAAACTAGACCCCTTAAGGTATTTATCTAGGGGTATAGTACCCCATATGTGGTAATAAACTGCTGTTTGGACCCACAGCAGGGCTCAGAAGGGAAGGAGCGCCATTTGGATTTCTGATTTTGCTGGAATGGTTTTCAATGCACTGGAGGGACCAAAACAGTGGAAACCCACCAAAAGTGACCCCATTTTGGAAAAACCTTCAAGGAATTTTTCTAGGGGTATAGTGAGTATTTTGACCCCACAGTTTTTTGCTAAATTTAATACATAGCAGGTGAAGAAAAAAATAATTTCACTTTTTTCATAAAAGTATCAGTTTGAAGACCGATTTCTTTGTAAAGCGACCATGAGAATGAAGAAACACACCACAAAATCTATTACCCTGTTTCTCCTGGTTTCAAAAATACCCACATTGTGGCCCTAATGTGCTGTCTGGACACACGGCAGGGCCCAAAAGGAAGGGAGCAACTGGAGGCTTTCAGGACTCATATTTTGCTTGAAAATGTTTTAGGCCCCACTGTACATTTGGAGAGGCTTTGAGCTGCCAGAACGATAGAAACTCCCCATAAATGACCCCATTTCGAAAACTACACCCCTTAAGGTATTTATCTAGGGGTATAGTTAGCATTTTGACCACACAGGTTTTTCGCTAAATATATTGGAATTAGTCTGTAAAAATTAAAATGCACTTTTTTTCTGAAACAGAAATTTTTAATATTTACAAGGAATAACGAAGAAAATGCACCCCAACATTTGTAAAGCAATGTCTCCCGATTACGACAATACCCCATATGTGGTAAGAAACTGATGTTTGGACCCACAGCAGGGCTCAGAAGGGAAGGAGCGCCATTTGGATTTCTGATTTTGCTGGAATGGTTTGCAATGCACTGGAGGGAACAAAACAGTGGAAACCCACCAAAAGTGACCCCATTTTGGAAAAACGTTCAAGGAATTTTTCTAGGGGTATAGTGAGCATTTAGACCCCACAGGTCTTTTGCAGAGTTTATTAGAATTAGGGCGCGAAAATTAATATCAAAATTGTTTCCACTAAAATGTTGAATTTTCACAAGGGATAAAGGAGGGGAAAAAAACAACCATTTTTTATAAAGCAATTTCTCCCGAGTACGGAAATACCCCACTTGTGCGCATAAGTTTTCTCCTTAGACATGAATTAACCCTTTCAGGACTGATCCATTTTTTGCTTTCTTATTTTAGATTTTGACTCCCCGCCTTCTAAGAGCCATAACTTTTTTATTTTTCCATAAATAGAGTGGTGTGAGAGCTTATTTCTTGCGGGAGGAGCTGCAGTTTTTATTGGTACCATTTTTTGGTACATAAAAAGTTGTATTAAATTTTTTTTTTTAGAGCGAAGGTGACAAAAAAAGCGATTTTGTGCAAATTAAATAATGGTATATTGTAATAGTTCGACTTTTACAGACGTAGCGATACCAATTTTGTTCATTTTTTTTACATTACGTCAGAAGGAAAATGGGAAAAGGTGTTTTTTGTTTCTTTTTAACTTAAAAAAAATAAATAAAATTCTCACTACTAATAACCATAATTCTTCTACACATTTTATTAATCAATCCCCTTAGGGGACTTGATCCAGCGATCATTGGATCGCTGGTACAATACACTGCAATACTAATGTATTGCAGTATATTGTTATTCTTACAGGCTTCTGTAACAGAGCGATCGCTGTACCTGTCCGTTAGGTCCGGGTGTCAGCTGTAATACACAGCCGACACCCGCAGCGTATGGAGCGGGCTCAGCACGTGAGACGGCTCCATACATCAACCCCCGCACCATGACGTGCTATAAGTCATAGTGCGCAAAGGGGTTAGTGTACAGCGGATGGTTCAAAGTGAAAATTGCAATTTTCCACGGATATGCCATTTTAGTGCATAATATGTTGTGCCCAGTTTGTGCCACTGAAGACGAATACCTCATAAAACTTTAAGCGGGTTCTCTCTGGTATGGCGATGCCATATATGTGATAGCAAACTGCTGCTTGGGCACGCTGCAGGGCTCAGAAGGGAGGGAGCGCCATTTTGCTTTTGGAGCACAGATTTTGCTTGGTAGTAGTTTTGTTTGGGTTTTCTCTGATATTTCAGTTTATAATTTGGGGGCATACGTAATCTGTGCGGAGAACATCAGGGCATAATAAGAGGGTATAATAATGCGGTAAATAAATAATAATTCATAGAAGTGTGGCCAGTGTCGCACTGATAAATGGCGCCCGATCTTAACCGAATGTAGAACACACTGCACATTTTGCATCACCATATTCTGAGAGCCAGAACTTTTTTATTTTTTCACCACCGGAGCCGTGTGAGGGCCTATTTGTTGCGGGACAATCTGTCGTTTTCATTGGTACCATTTTGGGGTACGTCCGTTTTTTGTTTTTTTTAGTTTTTTTTGTGGTGGGGCGATAATGGCTAGAATTGATCTCCTGGTTTGCGTTATCTGAAACTCTGCCTTTTTAAACACCATGTGATTTTTCAAGTCCAGAATTATGAGCTGATTAGTTAAATATGCCTTTATAGAAGTTGTTTTTGGTTTTGTTTTTTTATACAGAGCTCCATATTCCTTGTATGGGTGTAGATAAAGGATACCATTCTTGCTGCAAGGATTAGTTTTAATACTTGGATGTAAATCCTTTTCATTCAATGACTGCCTAAATTCTCCAAATGCTGAGATTCTTGCCTTAAGATGCTCTGCCAGACCTTTATTGTAGCTGCCTACAGATGCTGCTGGTTTGTGGATCTTTCAGCCCTCCGTTTTGTTTTCGGTAAGTGAAAAGCATGCTCAGTCAGGTTTAGGTCAGATGACTGACCCGACCATTGAAGAATATTCAATTTCTTTGCCTTAAAGGGTAACTAAACTTTCAGTGAACTTCTGACCTGTCCGAAGTTTTGATCTGTGGGGGTCTGAGCGCTGAGACCCACCGATCGCTAAAACAAAGCCGCAGAAGCGCTCTTTTGGGCGCTGTGCCACTTTGTTTCTTATCGGCTTCTCTCGGAAAGCTGAGCAGTTAGTGTACGGGCCCATAGACTATCTATTGAGTACGTACATCAACTGCTCGGCTTTCCGAGAAAAGCCGATCAGAAGCCAAGCGGTTCAGAAACACTTCTGCCGCTTCGTCTTAGCGATCGGTGGGGATCTCAGTGCACCGATCAAAACTTCTGACATGCAGAAGTTTTCTGAAAGATTGGTTACCCTTTTAAGGGCTCGTCCACATGTAGCGGAATGGCTGCATATTTTCTGGACTGAAAACAAAGCCGCAGAATACAGCAGCAGCAAAGTGGGTGATATTTAACAAATCGCATCCACACGCCGCGTAAAAATTCAGAGCACAAATAGACCTGCAGTGCGTATTTTTTGGACTGCAGCTTGTCCATTCCTGCTGCGGAAAGTGGACTGAATT